>NC_139676.1:6325413-6326657 GCF_951799395.1 Argentina silus
CCTGATCTCTCTCTCTCCCCTAGTGGTAGGAAGCAGTGGTCCAGGGTCTTTCTCCAACTCTAAAAGAGGCCTCTTATGCAAAGTAAGATTCAACTGGCATGGACAACAGGCAAGCAGTGGGAATGCTGAGGAGAATCTTGTCTTTCTATCCTTCTAACCTAACCAGGGGAGGCTGGTGGAGGTAGATATCGGAGGACGGGCTCATTGTAATCCGTGGAACGGAATGAGGAATGGTATCAAACACAAAGCGTTGGATACCGTTCCTTATTCCATTCCATGCATCACAATGAGCCAGTCCTCCGATTTCTACCTCCACCAGCCTCTCCAGAACCTAACCTATTCCTAACCTAACCTCGCCCCCCCCTGCTAACTCTAACCCTCCCCCCTAAACCACAACAGTGCCCTGAATGACAGCTGCTAACAAGCAACACTACCTAATACCAGGACTGAATGCACTCTCAGCATAGTTAAACGTAAACAATTAGGGCCTTCAAGGCTTTTGAATGACTTTTGAATTTTGAAACCCCTCTGTTTAAAGCCAGTCCAGATCAAAAGGTCATCCGCCAATGCTCCTAAAACGACATAGATCACATCAATCAGACTGTTTGGAATTGTCTCGTCAACGGAGGTCCTTTTAACCTGGACCGGCGTTTCGAATATTTCTCTACACCGGCGCTTGGCTTCTCAACTTTGACTTCATTCTCTTTGTTTTCATCCTAACAATGTCTGACTCTTAGGTACTGTACCCTGCATGACCCACCAGATCCTATTCAGCCAATGCTGACTGACTCACTAACCTCATCTCTAAACCCTGACCTTTAACCTCTGACCTCTACAGGCACGGCCCTGGAGTTACTGTACTGACAACAACTAAACCAGGGAAGGTGGTGGAGGTAGAAATCGGAGGACAGGCTCATTGTAATGCATGGAATTGAATGAAGAATGGTATCAAACACGTTCCAACAATTCCATACATTACAATGAGCCCGCGCTCTGATTTCTACCTCCACCAGCCTCCCCTGAACTAAACTAACCACTTTGAACTAACACTGCACTGTAGAAGCGTCCTGTGTTTGTTCTTACCATGTGATTTATAAGAAATGTAAAGATTTAAGTGGGCCCAATGATAACCAATAGAGCTAAGTGTCTGATTTGCTGTTTGATACGGGTGAAGTGTTTGATTGGTTTGTGTGATGTCAAGGCTCAGTTTCTGATTGGTCGTGTTCTCTTCGTGTGTCAAGCAG
>NC_139676.1:6326857-6334357 GCF_951799395.1 Argentina silus
GGTGGTGGCCAGAGGGGTGGTGGACCCTGATGAGGAGGAGAGAACAGAGAGAAAGGCCGTCAGACACCCCCCTAAAGTCTGAGATGGACCGTTCCGCCACCAACCCTCCTCCTCCTTCTCCTTCTCCTCCACCTTGGTGACTTCAATCCGTATGGCTAAGCGATGCGACCACCGCCATTTTGTGTTTTTGGTGGGCCATCTGCAATAGTCACAAAAGGGAGTCTCTGGAGATCCATAGAGCCATATTTGAGTTTCTGTTGCTAGTTAGCGGACAATTCCCTTTCTTCTTTTTCTAAAATGGACTCATGTACATATTGTGTGGTAGATAGGTCTCTGTGACAACATGTGACATCATCATCTCAGGACAATCACACCTGGTCAACGGTCGGCTTGGCAACAACACTTCAGTGGAAAGATTTTGTTTGTTTTGTTCAGTTTTTTTACAAAAAATTAGAAAGATAAATCATAAAGAAGAAAGTAAAATTTCGCTTTTTTTTCTACCTGTGTTTCATGGGTGTCGTTTTACATGGTATGAAAGAGGTTGCTTCTTCTCTGGCGTTGGGTTTTTAGAAGACCCACAACGTTGTCTTTTATAAATTATTTGCATCATGTAACCATCAAATACAAAATCATTACCATGTTGCAACTTCAAAGTGTTGTTTGGGAAGAGTTGTCTCCGAGGCTATGATATGTTATTGAACAACCAAAACTGACTATAGAGGCCAGTTATGTCACATTTTAAAAACCCAAGATGCACTGGAATGCAACCTGTTCTGCTGCATATTAGCTGCTATGAGATGCTGTCATGAAGCATGAGCGTGAGGAATCACATTCACTTTACTGTGGTAAAACACAAGGAAGGAAGCCACCAAACGCTTTGATCACTGTCGGACCCAAAATAGCAGTGATGACAATGACACACTGACAGAATATGACATCACTGATATCACTGAGCTATTGATACCTGTATATCACTACTCTGCTGTTTCACTTTGCACTCACCAGTGGAGGCTGGTGGAGGTAGAAATAGGAGGATGGGCTCATTGTAATTCATGGAACGGAATGAGGAGAGGTATCAAACACGTTCCATTCTATGCATTACAATGAGCCTGTCCTCCGATTTCTACCTCCACCAGCCTCCACCGGCACTGACATATTGTACACGTAGCCTACTTTACTGTGCGTCTGCATGGCTCACCTACAAGCCATTGTAAAATGCTTTAAATGCTTTACATCAAAATGCTGTCAATCATTGTGAACTTATTGTGCATATTGTCAACACCTCACACTAGAAGCATTCAGGTAGTCTACCATGCTGAACAGGAAGGGTCTAACCAACACGCTGTAATAATCCGTGTTCACTGACCCAAACAGCGGAGGCTGATGGAGGTAGAACTCAGAGGACAGGCTCATGGTAATGCATGGAATGGAATGTGGAATTGTAATTCTGCGTTCCATTCTATACATTATAATGAGCGTGTCCTCCAATTTCTACTTCCACCAGCCCCCCGCGGAAAGCGTTACTGTACACATCAGGCGTATGAAGAAATGATGTCGGGCATTGGAAGTGTATACTCCCCATTCAATTGTACTGAGGGAAGCACCTTTTATAAGAAAAAACAAACCAAGCAAACGAAATGTCACAGGAAAACAGAAACTGAGTCAAAAACCAAATGATCTAAACCGCATGTTTCTTTAGATGCTTTTTTCGGCTTTGAGGACAATCAATTGTAGACAACTAAAAAGGCATAGGATACTGCTGTTCAAAAGGGAAAATTATAGCAAATAATGACATTTTGTATTCAGAAGAAAAATCGACCAAACAGCAATGTGTATCTCAAGATGTTGAAATGGACTACTGTTTGCTGAATTCTACGATGTAATCACTGAGTTGTATATGTGTGTGAATGTGTGTATAAATTATATCACCTGTGAAATAAAATGTTCCTTGTATTTCCATCTGACACCTTTTGAGAATGTGTATTATTTTTTTCCACACGGAATATCCTACTATCAAAAACTACACGGCGAAATGAAATGAATGTCCATATAAACGTACTTGGTGCAATAGTATTTATTATGGCACTTAAATGCAAAATACATATAAGTCCTTCCAAATGTACAAGCTATAGGAGATGAGGTCATTGTTCATCCAGAGTTTGCTGGATGTTCTGAAGCAGCAAGGAGCCGTTCTCAGGGTGGCGTAGGTGGCGTAGGTGGCGTAGGTGGCATCTCTACTCTGCGCTCCGTCGGCCGAAGTCTACCCAGCCCTGGTAGTCACGGTCCGACATGCACTCCAAGTTCATCATCTCTGTTAACACATCAATCCTACACAAATCAAACACAAGAGTTCAATATGTATGTACACTCACAGACCACTTTATTAGGTACTGTCCTTTATTAGGACACTGTACTAATGCTGGGTAGGGCCTCCCTTTGCTCTCAAAACAGCCTCAATTCTTCGTGGCATTGATTCCACGAGATGTTAGAAACATTCCTTTGAGATTCCGGTCCATGATGACATGATTGCATCACGCTATTGCTGCAGATTTTTCAGGTGCACTTTCAATCTCCTGTTCTATCACATCCTAAAGGTGGTCTATTGGATTCAGATCTGGTGACTGGGAAGGCCACTGAAGAAACACTGAACTCATTGTCATGTTCATGAAACCAGTTTGGGACGACTTTTGCTTTGTGACATGGTGCATTATCATGCTGGAAGTAGCCATTCGAAGATGGGTAAATTGTGGCCATGAAGGGATGCACATGGTCAGCAACAATACACATATAGGCTGTGGCATTCAAGCGATGATTGATTGGTATTAACGGCCCAAAATGTGCCAAGAAAACATTTCCCACCACATTACACCACCTCCACCATGAGAAGGTGTACAGGTGTTCCTCCACCATGAGAAGGTGTACAGGTGTTCCACCACCATGAGAAGGTGTACAGGTGTTCCTAATAAAGTGTTCGGTGAGTGTGTAATAAACTACTAAAACAAATGACAATCTCTCTCTCTCTCTCTCTCTCTCTCTCTCTCTCTCTCTCTCTCTCTCTCACACACACACACACACACACACACACACACACAGACAGAGAGAGAGAGAACCGCCACATACCTGAGATCGCCTGCATAATTTGCTTAGACATGAACTCGCGCTCGTCCTCCGACAGGTGCTGGAGCCTCTCCATCCGTGCCGTGCGTGTCTGAACGTCCTCCTCCCGCCGGGCGACGGTGTCCTTGGCTTCTCTCACGGCCTCTGTCTGGGCCAGCAACCGCGGCCGCACCCCAACCTGTTTGGTGTCGCCATCCGGCTTGGATAGAGGCCATGCCATACCAACGACCAAAAGCGCCGTCACAAGTGTGCAAACAAACAATCCATTGATTGCCATACCTGAACAAACATTAAACATAACACATAGTTACAGGCGTGTGTACGGTTAAAAAACAATTAAAACATGAAATCATCATGTCATGCAAGCAGTGAGAAAGAAATAACTTACCTTAAAAGAGAGGAGACGTAAAGCTGCGTAAAGGCCTGCACGAAACGAAGACAGCGAGTCTGAGTGAGGATGGTACAGACAGTTGGTCATGGCAGGTCTTTTATACAGAAACATTTCTGCAATCAATATGGCCTGAGAGTAATATCTGATAACAGTGTCCAATCGAGAGACAGAACCCTTGATTGATTGGAAAAGGAGACGTCATGCGTAATGGACATGTGGCACCATTACATGTTCATCAATATGCCGATCATTAATCTGGAAAGGTCTCTTTGTACTGCAAAAACAACAAAATGAGTCGAACTTGTCGTATATTCGTATGAATTAAATAAGAAAACGGCAAATAAAGTTAAATAAAATGGATTTAGCAACAGCTAAATCTAATGGTCTTCCACCTCGGCTGGCTGCCTGGCACCGCCGCCTCCACGTGGATGCAGTAGCCGCGCTACTCGGTCATGGCTTTTCACTGTCCTGGCGCCCCACTGGTAGAACAAGCTTCCCACTGCTGTCAGGACTGCAGAGTCACTACCTATCTTCCGCCGTACATTGAAGACCCATCTCTTCAGGCTAGATCTTAACTGTCCCTCTTAAAAACCTCTTCATCCCAACTACCCCCTTGTACAAGTTTCTCTCCTGTTCTTCTAGCATTGTGACTGCCTATGGCCCCTGGCCCTAGCATAGATTACTTTTTCTTATGATGACTGATGGATAGATGATTCACTTACTTAAACAAATGTATTTGTTGTAAGTCGCTTTGCATAAAGCCAAGGCGTCTGCAAAATGCCATAAATGTAAATGTAATGTGAATGTAATGGGACCCCTACAACTGTTAATTTAACTTTCTTCATGCAGCCTACATCTTGGGGCAAATATAGAATGATGCAGAATTAACAAACCGAATCCAGTGGGTATAGGCCTACTACTGTATTTAGTTTGGAAAATAATACATGCGTTAGAAGTCTGATTCCGCTATAAGGGTTGGTTAAGTGAATACCATAAGTATACCATAAGTGCCAATGATATAGTCAGGGTCACTAAGGGGATATGAAGTGAGGGAAGTAGCCTATTGATTTAATGGTGATGTTATTGTAGCGTAACCTAGACAACCATGAGGGTAGTGTGCGATGACGCACATCCCCGTCTCCTATCTAAACTGGAGACAGCATCATTGACTGGGCCCAACATTACCTCTGTTTACTTATTGGATTTTCTAGGAAGCATCTTCTGTATACTACAGTAATAACTACAAAGGTCATACAAGTTTTGCGTTTATTAAGTTTATTACATTTAAAGTGCATTTGTGTGTGTGTGTGTGTGTGATGTGTGTGTGAGGTGTGTGTGCGTGAGGTGTGTGTGTGTGTGGGTGATGCAGGTGTGGTTATTCTCAAGAAATCTTGTGTATGGTTTGTTAATCAAGGTTTATTTATCCTCTAGGCGAAATTGTGGTGTTATTGAGGTGTGTTCTGAGATGTGCCACTGAGTTAAGTATTAATAGATTTCCTTTGATGAAATACCCTTTGATGTACAACTCTCTCACACCTTGATGCAACAGAACTGTAAAGGAGTCAGGAATAATGAAAGAGTGTAGATACAGCTCTGGAAAAAAATAAGAGACCACTGCAAAATTATCAGTTTCTCTGGTTTTACTATTTATAGGTATGTGTTTGAGTAAAATGAACATTTTTGTTTTATTCTATAAACTACTGGCAACATTTCTCCCAAATTCCAAATAAAAATATTGTCATTTAGAGCATTTATTTGCAGAAAATGACAACTGGTCAAAATAACAAAAAAGATGCAGTGTTTTCAGATAAATGCAAAGAAAACAAATTCATATTCATTTTTAAACAACACAATACTAATGTTTTAACTTAGGGAGAGCCTAAGTAGCTGTGTTATCCGGTGTAATCCATGTCTCTGTGAGAGCAAGGAAGTGGAGAGACATGAAGCAGGCATCGGCTGAGATAGCCTCTGCTTTTCGGACCGCAGACTGGCAGTTCCAAAGTCCTCCTGTGACAGTGAGGTCATGGTCAGTTGAGCATGGTGGGTAAATTAGATTGGAAGGGTTAGAAATGATCAAAATAGAATAAAAATACTTAGTAGTATGGCCTTCCTCTCAGGCCTTCCTCAATGGACTCCACAGACTCCTTCGTCTAAGTGTCTGGAGTCTGCGTGTCAGGAGGCTGTTGCAGAGGCTGTCGCTCTGTGATCGTCACAATCTAAATGCAGATTCTGTGATTGCTGATGACTAGCAGGGTAGCAACCCCTCCCACCTGACGATCAGTTAACGACCAGACAGGTTTCACCACTCACTCAATCCCAAATGTATTAGTCCTGGTCCAGGGTGAGGATAGTGATGACCACAGCAGTGGTTTTTATACTTTTCCTCATTAAATAAGATTTGGTTCAGGTGATCACCTAATCAGTACCTCATTGAGTAGAATGAGGTGTGCCTGTATTGGAATTCAACAGACACCGGAATGGAATGGCTGCCATACATGTAGAGATGCTGATTTAAGATTTTATTTGGAGTGGTCTCTTAATTTTTTCCAGAGCTGTATATTTAGAGATGTTAACCTCATATTCAGTATCTCCAGCATCATACCAGTGTCTACATATTTGGGTCAGGTTCAGGGTGGGGGTAGGGTTGGTTTTATATGAGGGGACACTTTTGGCAAGGGTCTGGGAGATCATCCCCCTGATTTCTTTGTAATTTAAGGTGTATTTTCTTGCATTTCTACACAATTTACCAATACTCATGACAACTCTAGTAGGTAATTTAGGGGACAGCAAAAACAATGTAACAATTGTCCAGAGTATTTTTTTTCAGAGATGAAAAGTGAGAGTTCGACACAGGTATATTACTGTACAATAACAATGATGATAGATAGCACTAGAACAAAGATACTCTAAGTCAAATATGTGGTATTTAATTTAAGATTTCATTTGGAATGGCCTCTCTTCAATGTCCAGAATTTAACTGAGTATTAGTATACAAAAGAATACACACATTTTGTTAACTGAAATAATTGAGTTGATAGAGGGGGGAAGCAATTAGTTAGTTTTTTAAGGGAAATAAATGTCATGAGAAAGTCCTCTGAGGTCCTTAAGTTCTTAAAAGGTCCCCAGAATGTACGTGTACATGTTTGTACATGAATGTACATGTATGCCATGCACGTCACTAGAACCTCCTGAGAAGTAAATAATGGTTTATTACATCCTGGTTTGGTCCCTAATGATGTCCTGGTCATGTCCTGGGATCCAAAGTTAAGTACAAATGACTTTAACATCCTTAGGATGTCCCGAGGATATGATTTTGATTGCAGAGATTTTTCCTTGTTTCTTTCTGATATATCTAATGATTACCCACTGCTGAAAAGAGTAGAATCTCGAAAATCACCTCTCTGCCCCCAATATTGAGCGACTGACATGCCTTTTTACAACTGGAATCCATCAGTGAAGGAACCCTGTCAGCCATTTTGGTGTGGTATTGGAATCCTGTAATGGCACAGTTAACAAAATAAAAATAACAAAAACCAGGTGGACAAAAATGACAGTTTCAAAAAGTGGGTTAAGGTTAGGGTTAACCCCTGTAATAAGCCACTTAAGAGTAAAGGCTATACTCCCCCCTATACTCTCACTCCCCTCATGCTCACCCACAGTACATGGTTCCCATCGTACAGTCTCTGTATGTGTGGGACTGGTTAATCACAGCAAATCACACATTCTAACTAATGGAAGGATTAGTCTGACAGCTACTTGGACAAAAGCCGATCTGGACCCACCCTCTCTCTTTGTTCTCTTCTTATACTAATCAAGGCACCACACAAATACCGTTTACCTGTCTATAATGGACCCAAAGAAATCAGTAGCACAAAGCACGCGATGGCCTCCCAATGGTTTCTCTGACTTCCTCAATGCCGAAGCACAGACTCAAGTCAAACACTCCTTTTCAACTTGTCATGTTTGCTGGGTCGTGTTGTTAAGTGGCTGAT
>NC_139676.1:6339357-6344357 GCF_951799395.1 Argentina silus
ACGCTGAGGCTTGGTTCCAGAGCAAGGTGAGACTACAGCCTCAATATTCCCTTAGGACCTTTTCTCTTATCTTTTTGACTAC
This sequence comes from Argentina silus, assembly GCF_951799395.1. Lineage (NCBI taxonomy): Eukaryota > Metazoa > Chordata > Actinopteri > Argentiniformes > Argentinidae > Argentina > Argentina silus. The sequence goes on from NC_139676.1 coordinate 6,339,440, forward strand.
TGTTTGTTTACGTATGTACTGTAGACACTGGTATGGTAGTGGAGATTATGAACATGATGTACAAATATTGTGAAGTTTCCCCTTTAAGGTTTAAGTATTTTTATTGAGATAAAAACATTGGCATTCCCTTTAAGGTTACTTTTGGAGGACACTGTCACTGGATTTACCAGCGCTCAACTGCATAGCTCCCACCGTATGTCAATACAGATGAGGTGCTCCTGATGTTTTGGGTGTTTTTAACATTGCGTGGACAATGACTGTTTGTGTGTGTGTGTGTGTGTGTGTGTGTGTGTGTGTGTGTCAGGTGAACGTGCTGCAGACACAGATCGTCACCAGTACCACGGAGGTGAAGACATTCCAGTCGGAGCTCACAGAGCTGAAAAGAACCTTCCAGAATCTGGAGATAGAACTGCAGGGCCTGCTCACTCAGGTACCGCATTCTATTAATTTCTATTCTATTCTATTCTATTCTATTTTATTGTACTCATAATTATTATTTCTCCGCCTACAGAAACACAACATGGAGCAGAGTGCGGCGGAGGTGAACGGGCGTTACGCTGCGCATCTCAGACGATTGCAGCTGCACATCAACAGCCTGGAGGGGGAGCTGCAGCAGGTCACGGTCAGCATCCAGCAGCAGGCCTCAGAGTACCAGCTGCTGCTGAATATCAAGATGAGGCTGGAGCTGGAGATCGCTGAGTACAGGAGGCTGCTGGATGGAGAGCTACACAGGTGAGAGAGGAGGAGGGGAAAGGGAGGGAGGGGAGAGGAGGTAGAGGGGAGAGGGTGGCGGCGGGGGGGGGGGGGGGGGGGAGGGGGAGAGGGAGGGAGGGGAGAGGAGGTAGAGGGGAGAGGGTGGTGGCAGGGGGGGGGGAGAAGGGAGAGAGGGAGGGAGGGAGGGGAGAGGAGGTAGAGGGGAGAGGGTGGTGGTGGGGGGGGGGGGGGGGACGGAGAGGGAGATTGGGGGAGAGCCAGGTCAATCAATGATTGAAACATACCTTGATCAAAATGTTTTTTAAATAATAACTAAAAATACTATTTGAACCAGGGGAGGCTTGTGGGGGGCAGAAAATGGAGGACTTGGCTCATTGTAATGCATGGAATGGAGTGAGGAATGGTCTCAAACATGTGTGTGATACCATTCCGAATTCCATTCCATGATTAACACCCAGCCCGTCCTCCGATTTCTACCTCCACCAGCTTCCCCTGATTTGAACCCATGTCTGGATTATAGATCCTTATCCTATGTGTTTGACATTTATCAGCATGGCCATTGTATCAAAGACCGTGGTCAAGACGGTCGAGACGGTCCAGAAGGTCGAGGAGACGGTGGAAGAGGTTGAGGAAAGTGAGTACACAAGAGATTAGTTGTGTTTCAATGTCAGCAGTAACATACCACCTAAAATACATGGTCGACATTGCCTCATTCTATGTGGTAAGCCTAGTGGGTATATTGAAACATAGCCATTGTTAAACACCTTGATCCGATTCAACCATGAATGACCAAGTGAATGAATGAATGAACCATTCATTTACTTGACTGACTGGATTGCTCACATTATTCACCATCTATGTATTCATCCATCCATCCCATCCATCCATGTTCCTCATAGGGTCGAGAGTTTCTTCTGACCATGTGACCTGTCTACTTCAGAGTCAAACTCAAGGCCCTAGTTGCTGGTCTGATCATGTGGTCAGGAAAAACCTCTGGCCCACCTTACAGTACGCACAGTTTTACAGCCAATCACAAAGATGACCTTGGCTATGTTCATAATTGTTTACTACAGGGGAGGCTGGAGGAGGTAGAAATCGGAGGACAGGCTCGTTGTAATGCATGGAATGGAATGAGGAATGGTAACAATAATTCATGGAATGGAATGAAGAAATGAATGGTCAGTGAAGTCCTCTTCCCTCCTTCTCTCCACAGAGTACAACCCTCACCTTCAACGGAGGGTGAAGATCATCGTGGAGGATATTGTGGATGGGAAGGTCGTTTCCTCCAAATCGGACGAGAAAGTGGAGGAGCTGAGCTAAGTGGAGCAGTTTAGTTGATTTAGTTTAGTTTAGTTGATTTAGTTTAGTTTAGTTTAGTTTAGTTTGGTTTAGTTTATTTAGTTTAGTTTGGTTTATTAGGATCCCCATTAGCTGTTACTCATCCTGGAGGTACTCTTCCTCTGTTTCACACATAATATAAAACACTTGAAACAGTACAGAACAGCTATAGACAAGATCTAGGCAAGAAAAACACAGGTTAACACAAAGACAATAGTACAGTACATTCAATTAAAATGATGTAATCAAACATGGTCAGAAACCAAGAAACAATACAAGCCAGAGAATCACAGGCTATAGAAGAGGTGCTAGAACACAAGATGTTTCTAAAGCTGTTTTTTTTTAAACGTTGGGCTTGCTGTTTGCTTAAGTGATTGGTCATCAGAAGCACACTCTTCCTTACTCTAGTTCTATCATAACACCCTATGTTTTCCCTTCATTAGTTTCCATGTAGCTTCGGTTATACTGGTGTGTTTTGTTCTACTGATGAAATAGGCTGTTGGTTCCTACTATACTGAATTGGAAGTCAAAAAGTATAAAATGTGATGTTCTTTGGCAGAATTATTTAAATAGTGTCTGTTACTTCCTTTGTATATCTCGTATGGCTGTATTATATGGAAAAATACAACTTTTATTCGACTCTATGTTGAAAATGTCTTGATGCGTTTCCAGACATTGCCACCAGGTGTCGCATTTCTCATTTTACTTGACCATGCTCCGCCCCCCAACAGCCATGGTTGATATTTCAGGGGGAAATGATCTCATTGAGGTTAAGTAGAAACAGACCACCACAGTTACATAAGTGACATTAGGAAAGTTGGGTTTGCGTCACCAACCAACCTTATGGTTATTTCAGCCCACAAGACCTCAAGCAAAGCAGCTTACTTTATGTGCCAGGAAGTTCATGCAACCTACAATACTGCAGGGGAGTTTGGTGGAGGCAGGAATCGGAGGACCATGCATTACATATCAGCCCATCCGCTGATTTCTACCTCCACCAACCCCCCCTGCAACATTGATACTGCTGGGACCATATACAGTATACTGAAAAATGTATGCACTCACTGCAATGTAAGTCGCTTTGGATAAAAGCATCAGCTAAATGGCATATATTACTGTACACTATGCAATTCACTGTTGATGAGCTTAAGATCACGAACACATTAAAATATACTGATATCATAATTGAACATACTGTGCATTGTCTTCTTCTAAAAAAAACCTGAAAAGAAACGCTTTGCTTTTTCAGTTTCACACCTACCTTTACCTTATATAACAGGGCACTGTATTGTCTTTATATTGGCAGATGTGAGTGAGATTCATTTATCATTTGCCATCGAGTGTGTGTGTGTGTGTGTGTGTGTGTGTGTGTGTGTGTGTGTGTGTGTGTGTGTGTGTGTGTGTGTGTGTGTGTGTGTGTGCGTGTGCGTGTGTGTGCGTGTGTGTGTGTGAAGACTTGCCTTTGTTTATCTTAGAGTTCCTGTGTGAGTCACACACTGGCCACTTGACTAGGGCTGGGCTGAGTCAAGTAAGGACATGGGGGGTTTGCTTTATCTAAACAGTTCATTTTAATAGAATAGAGCTTCCAAAGGAGTCCAAAGAGATGCTATGCCGCATTACATGTGAAAGACTTGCTAGCGTACCACTCCTTAGCGCTTTAGAGACCTTCAAAATACACTTAAGAAGTAGTTTATCACTATAAAGCATCATTGTATGGACTTTTACTTGTATTTCTGTGTTGTCAGCATCTTTCTCATCTTGCCCAATACCAACGTCAAAATGATAGGATTTCTTAAACATGTCCAGACGTTGATGTTCCAGAATTTCCACACAACTTTTACCTGAACATGTCTTCTTCACGTCTTCTCAAACATTCTCACACCCAGGGCCTTAGGCTGTAAATTAGCTTCATTGCTAACTCTGACACCGCTAAACTGTTTCTGTCAGCTTTATTGCGAAATAGAAAATAAATGAACATTCAAAGTACATTTAAGTCCATTTAAGTCAGTTTGGCCTTTAGGACATCTCTGATTTGTGTAAGCAAAACTGAGCACAGTTGGGTGTGGCTCTGCTCTGCTATGCTTGTGGTAAACCACCGAGGGGCGCTAGCGAGGATACCACACTAACGCAAAGATTTGCTTGATTGTTTGCGTGCTTAAACCTTGAGAGAGGTTTTATGATTGTTAATCAACAGCTGGCATTCACATTTATGTTTTCACAAAACATTTTATATTCCCACAGCCTGCAGCACTTCAAACATAATCCTGTGGCTTTATCGTAAATTATATCATAAAATGTTGGCATCGTGTTCTCTGCGCCTAAAAAGTCAACTGTCATATAATTCAAGACGAGTGATATATTTTCGACAAGGTAGACAAATTCCAACTGTAAAGTCTGGGAGTTTTACTGTAGGGGATTTCACTTGAATAAACTGAAGACAGAATGAATTTAAATGACAGAATGTTTAAATGAAAGAATTACAGAAGAATTGAATATATTGTATCCTCTTTTTAATGAAATAAAATAAAAACAATGATATTCCATTTAGATTTGATTAGTTTACATCAGCTGTAATCATCTGCATATCAGGCATTATAATGAAGCGCATAATCAACCTGTTATGATACAAATGACTGTCTCTTCAACAGCTAGCAATCACTTTGATGTATTCACACAACACTTTATACCAGCCTCGGGCAGTTAGAGTATGTTTATATATCATAAATGATATCATAAACCCACTACTTGGCATCATAGTATTACCTCTGGAGTCATATAAATCAAATGTTGTATAATTCATGAGTCATATAAATCAAGAGTCATATTAAAGCGTCATATAGTTGTACATAGACACACTATAGCACAC
>NC_139676.1:6349357-6354357 GCF_951799395.1 Argentina silus
CTTTTCGTGAGTCTGGTGGTGTGGGCACGGAGGCTCCTATACCTTCTTCCAGAAGGCAGGAGGCTGAACAGACTGTGTGCGGGGTGGCTTGCGTCGCTCACAATCGAGGTAGCTTTGCGGGTGAGGCGGGTGGAGTAAGTCTCTTGCAGGGATGGGAGTGGGGCACCAATAATAATAATAATAATAATGCATTTTATTTGGAGGCGCCTTTCAGGTCACCCAAGGTCACCTTACAGAAAAGAAGTAAAAGCAAAAGCATGACATCAATCATTTAAAAACAAAACAAACAACACATCAAGATAAAAACAAGTGAAGTGCAGAGTGTCCAATTTATAGATAGTATGCCAGTTTGAAAAGGTGGGTTTTGAGTTGGGACTTGAATGTTGTGATGGAGTCTGACTGTCTTATGTGTGGGGGGAGAGAATTCCAGAGCTTGGGTGCTGAGCAGCTGAAGGCTCGGGCACCCATGGTGCTGAGGCGTGACGTGGGGATGGTTAGCAGTCCAGCAGAGGTTGAGCGAAGGGAGCGGGAGGGAGTGTATTCATGGAGGAGGTCACGGAGGTAAGTGGGGGCTAGATTGTGGAGGGATTTGTAGGTGAGGAGAAGGTTTTTGTACTGGATGCGGTAATGTACCGGGAGCCAGTGAAGTTGGATGAGGACAGGGGTGATGTGGTCAGATGATTTAGTGCGGGTGATGATCCGGGCGGCCGAGTTCTGAATGATCTGCAGTCTGTTGATGAGTTTGGTGGGGAGTCCGGTAAGGAGGGCATTACAGTAGTCGATGCGTGGTATGACAAGTGAGTTGACCAGGATTTCAGTGCTGGATTGGGTCAGTGATGGACGGAGTCTGGAGATGTTGCGGAGGTGGAAGATCTTGATCTTAGCAGCTGTGTTCACAATGCGTTGCAGTGCTTTCCTACTGTGTTCGGTGCAGCTACCGCCCCACACAGTGATGCAGCTGGACAGGATGCTTTCAATGGTGCCTCGGTAGAATGTTGTCAGGATCGGTGTGGGAGCTTTCGCTCGCTTCAGCTTGCGGAGGAAGTAGAGGCGCCGCTGGGCTGTCTTCGCCAGTGATGCGGTGTTGGTGGTCCAGGAGAGGTCCTCACTGATGTGCACCCCCAGGAATTTGGTGCTGCTCACTCTCTCCACAGCAGCACCATCGATGGTCAGTGGTGGGTGTTCGGTGTGCCCTCTCCGGAAGTCGACCACAATCTCCTTCGTTTTGCTGACATTCAGCAGGAGGTTGTTGTCTCTGCACCACGTGGTCAGAAGGTTGACCTCCTTTCTATAGTGGGTCTCGTCGTTCTTGGAGATGAGACCCACCAGAGTTGTGTCGTCCGCAAACTTCACCATGTGATTGGTGCTGTAGGTTGGTGTGCAGTCGTGAGTCAGCAGGGTGAAGAGCAGGGGACTGAGCACACAGCCTTGGGGGGCCCCTGTGCTGAGTGTGATGCTGCTCGAGGTGTTGTTGCCGACTCGTACTGCTTGTGGTCTCTCGCTGAGGAAGTCCAGCAGCCAGTTGCAGAGGGAGGTGTTGAGCCCCAGCTGGTCCAGTTTACAGATCAGTTGTTGCGGGATTATGGTGTTAAATGCTGAGCTAAAGTCTATGAAAAGCATTCTCACATACGAGTCTGCTTTTTCCAGGTGGGTGAGGGCTGGGTGGAGAGCAGAGCAGATTGCGTCCTCTGTGGAACGTTTTGCTCGGTATGCAAACTGAAAGGGGTCCAGGGTGGGGGGGGGGATGGACTTAATGTGAGACATGACTAGCCGTTCAAAGCACTTCATGATGATGGGGGTCAGTGCTACAGGGCGATAGTCATTGAAGCAGGATGGAGCGGATTTCTTTGGCACAGGTATGATGATGGAGGTCTTGAAATGTGATGGGATAGCAGCTTGACGCAAAGAAGTGTTAAAGATGTCCGTGAAGACATCCTTAAGCTCCTCTGCGCAGTCCCTCAGCACACGGCCTGGGATGTTGTCTGGGCCTGTTGCTTTGCGGGGGTTGATGGTAGAGAGTGTCCTCTTCACACTGGCAGCAGACAGGCACAGGACCTGATCGTGGGGGGGGGGTGGAGTTTTCTGTGGGCTTGTAGTGTTTGTTGCTTCAAACCGTGCAAAGAAGCTGTTGAGGTTGTTGAGCAGAGAGATGTTGTTGTCGCAGGTCTGTGGCGCGGGCTTGTAGTCCGTTATGGTCTGAATGCCCTGCCACAGGCTCCGCGTGTCTCTGCTGTCCTTGAAGTGGCAGGTAATCTTATTTGTGTAGTCCAGTTTTGCTTTCTTGATGCCACGGGACAGGCTGGCTCTCGCTGTTCTTAGGCCATTTTCATCCCCGGCTCTGAAGGCTTTGTCTCTGGCCCTCAGCAGCCGATGGACTGCCCCTGTCAGCCATGGCTTCTGGTTAGCCCGAGTGATGATGGTCTTTTTGTGTAGGGCTTGTTATATAATTTATGGGCTTGTCTGACTGCAACCTTACCTGGTTAGATACTGTACTTAACTGGTTAGATACTTACCTGGTCAGATACTTACCTGGTCAGATACTTACCTGGTCAGTTACTAACCTGGTTTGATACTTACCTGGTTAGATACTTACATGGTTAGATACTTACCTAGTCAGATACTAACCTGGTTAGATGCGTTTTCTATTTTGTGTGTGTGTGTGTGTGTGTGTGTATGTGTGTGTGTATGTGTGTGTGTGTGTTTGTGTATATGTCTTGAAGAACCAGTTGAGGAATCCGAAAGGACAGGGACTGAGTTTCAGGTGAAACTCACATTGGCAGTGTGTCCTGTACTTGGATACATGTGACTGTGACTGTGTTGTTACTAGGACCCAACCCATTAAGATGGACAGTATGTATGGTTTCTCATGGCTTAGGAGGCCAAGGCAAGACTCATCTAAGTTTACATACTGTAAACACTTTTGCACGCTCTATTTGCGTGAAGGGACAAACTAAAATGACATACTGTATGCTGGATAAAGGATGTTCAATAGACAGAATTATAAAACTATTGTTTTTCTTTGCAAAGGAAATCATTCTGTCTTTTTGTTCTCTTCTCTTCTCTTCTCTTCTCTTCTCTTCTCTTCTCTTCTCTTCTCTTCTCTTCTCTTCTCTCCTCTCCTCTCCTCTCCTCTCCTCTCCTCTTCTCTTCTCTTCTCTTCTCTTCTCTTCTCTCCTCTTCTCTTCTCTTCTCTTCTCTTCCACTTTTAGGTTAAACCCATTGTTTTGTAATTGTGTGGTGCTAACCTCAACCTGTGCACCTCAGTGGAGTTTGGGCCCGGCGCCACCATTTTGTGCCCCCAGCTACATATAACATACAGTCTATATTTCTGTTGAGTATGATAGTTTGAATCGTTTATTTGCAAAGATGTTGAAATGCGCTCTCTCTTTGTAGCTAAAGCGGTAGCCCCCAGTAGCCCGTTCTGGCTACGCATGTTGTTGTGTGATCAATTATCCAACCTTTCTGATGACCCAGCTCAAATAATTGGGCTCATTTGTTTATTTTGCTTAAATAGTTGTGGCCCCCCAAAAATGTACATGTCGTTGTCGACCCTGACGTCTTTACGAGATAAACAAGATATCTGACAGAGATACTGTATCTCTCAACACCCAGTCGTTCACTCTTGATTCATTTCTTTTCCCTTGTCTCTGCCAACAATGTTCACCTCTGTGAATGACATACCTCCCAGGAATATGGAACGCCTGCCACAAAAATCACTCTGCATTGTTTTGAGAGACACTGTTAATCCCTCCCAAAATTGTGGTTAATAAGGTTGCTACAGCAAAATGAATAAAGTGCAGTCATTGTGATGACTCGAAGACAGTTGATCCTCCGACGGTTTTCACCTGGGTGTGATCTCTTGTAGAGGAGGGAAGCTGCAGGGCAGGGAAGAAGAAAGTACGTTTTCTGTCACAGCGAATTTGCTGGCACAGACTTGTGTGAATGACTGGGTGCAGAACTCATCAGTGGCCAGCTAGAGGAGGATGGGTCTGGTTCCTCTCAAGGTTTCTTCCTCCCAAAGTCCATATTGTGCCCTATATTTTTGTCTTTGCTCTGGGAGTTTTTTTTTTGCTTGGCTTGCTGATCTATGGTTTGTGGAAGTTAAAATTGTTTGTATTGTATTTATTGTCCATATTGTTTAGTACTGTTGTTGTTGGAAATAATTTTGTGACAATTGTCTGCTCAGTGCAACAAGATAGCCTTCTGAGCTAAAGCCGACAGTATATAGGCTTTTGCCTGGGTGTGTAGGGCAGTATTCTATGGAGCGCAACTTAGGCTTCTGGGCACAGAAAAAACAACAACCTCCTATTAGTTAAAATTTGTCTCATTTGCATGCCACAAGACTGTGCAAGCTTGCTGCTCTAAAGGAGGACGGGCTCATTGTAATGCATGGAACGTAATAAGGAATTTGATCAAATACACGTGTTTGATACCATTCCTCATTCCATTCCAAGCATTACTATACAATGAGCCCGTCCTCCGATTTCTACCTCCACCAGCCTCCCCTGCTTGGCATTAGCAAGCAAGAAGAATGAATGCAAGTGTTCAGAAGGCTCAGTCTAAGTTATGCATCACGGTTCACCACCTCCTCGCTTCACCTGCATATCCTCAATAAGAAATGCCACACCATCTCCTTCACGTGTTTGCACAACTGAAGTGTGCAGCCACTGTTTACAGAGGAAAGGAGGACGCGTGTTTGCAACAGATCCCGTGGGAGATCTTAGAGGGAAGTACTGTACACATCTGAACTTGTTGTGTACACATTTTTAACTCATTGCAAAAAAAAAACCTACAGCCATCGGCCTTTGAACAGTGGATCATAGGGTCAAGGCTCATGGGTCAAACTGGGGAATGGGTTAGATGCATGGCATAGGCCAGGAAATAGTGGGTGCTTACTTTCCAGTGTTTTTGTATTGTAGCGATTGTGTGTATTGAATCTGTGATTTTGTGTGTTTGTATGCTGACTTCACAACATGAATTTCTATGCAGATGGACAATAA
>NC_139676.1:6359357-6371857 GCF_951799395.1 Argentina silus
TGCAGTGAAATGTCGGCATTCTTTAACAACCCCAGGGCATTTGCGAAATCAGTGCTTTAAAATGGGACCTGAGGGCAACAGGTTTATAATTTACTTGTAGATTATACTCTCGGTACTCAATGATTCTAAAGTCAGTTTGGACTTAGAGCTGATTTACTGCATTGGGATGAAAGTCCTTCCATGTCCAGTCCTGAATTGATGTTTATCTCTCTGCCTCTGTCTCTGTCTCTGTCTCTCTCTCTCTCTCTCTCTCTCTCTCTCTCTCTCTCTCTCTCCTTCTCTCTCTTTCTCTATCTCGCAGATCCAGGATGCCACCCGCATCAACGGAACCCTCTATCTGGCCATCGACAACTCCAAGCTGGCCACTGACGACTTCAGAACCAAGTAAGCGTGCAGTTGTTTCCGTAAATGAAATGACAAATCTGAATCTTTGAATGGATTCCGACTCGATTACAGTGCAACGTCTTTTGAAATGTAAAAGTATAACCAAAACACAGGGCGTACCACACTCCACTCTGAGGAGGCGTTTGAACCTCAGTGTTTGTCTTTGAGCGTCGTCTCGTCCTCCAGACGTCTGACCTACACGCCTACGCCCGCAGGTACGAGAACGAGCTGGCAATGCGCCAGTCGGTGGAAGCAGACATCGCCGGTCTGAAGAGGCTGCTGGACGAGCTGACCCTGGCCCGGTCGGACCTGGAGATGCAGATCGAAGGCCTGAAGGAGGAGCTGATCTACCTGAAGAAGAACCATGAGGAGGTGGGTGGTGGTGGTGGTGGTGGTGCAGAATGGAACACGCCCCAAAGCGCCCACTTATGGAGTGTTACACATCTTATAGAGCATCCTAAACATTTATAGCCTCATAGGGCATTATGATACTCTATTACAGGCTATATGTCAGGCTATATATTACCAAATCTATCCCTGTGTTATAACACTGTAATTAATCTAGTAAGAACAACATTGTAGTTTCTGCATGGAGTTGAGTGGTTTGTGTTATAACACAGGTGTAATAACACATACAGCTCAGCTATGGAATTACAAAGCAATTCCTAATGTAGGCCTGCCTATGCTTATATCAGCATGTCACAATGTTGTTACCTGAGTAATAACTCAGTAACAACACAGTCATAACAAAGTAATAACACAGATACTGACCCCCCCCTTGTGTGTGTGTCTCTCCAGGAGCTGCTGGCCATGCGCGCCCAGATGACGGGCCAGGTGAACGTGGAGGTGGACGCGGCGCCGCAGGAGGACCTGAGCAGGGTCATGGCTGAGATCAGAGAGCAGTACGAGGGTGTGTCCGCCAAGAACAACAGAGACCTGGAGGCCTGGTTCCAGAACAAGGTAGAACCCTGGAACCATGCAGAGATAGAACACAGATATGTCTTCTAGTTCTATGAGTAGAATCTTTAGCGATGGATAGGTGACTTAGATATAGTATATGTATACTGTAAACTGAAAATACATATATACTTTTCTTGGAGTGTTTCTGTTCATCTCTGACCGTGTCTCTCCTCCCCTCTCCGCTCTGCTTCCCACACAGACAGAGACATTAAACAAGGAAGTGGCCACACACACAGAGGTTCTTCAGACGTCCAAGTCGGAGATCGGAGAGGTCCGTCGTACGCTGCAGGGCCTGCAGATCGAGCTGCAGTCCCAACTCAGCATGGTGAGACACACACACTGACACACACACACACACACACACAGTCGCACACACACTGACACACACGCACACTGACACACAGACTGACACCATGCATCTCCTAATGGACCGCAATTAGCTTTCCATGCATGATTTAGCTCATTACTGTATGTAGCGCAGGGGAGGTAGAAATCGGAGGACGGGCTCATTGTAATGGATGGAACGGAATGAGGAATGGTATCAAACACGTGTTCCATTCCTCATTTCGTTCCATGCATTACAATGAGAAATTCTCCAATTTCCTACCTCCACTCAATCCTATAACAATGCACCCTACTCAACCAATCTCTCTCTCTCTCTCCCCCTCTCTCCCTCTCTCTCGCTCCCTCTATCCCTCTCTCTCCTCTCTCTCTCCTCTCTCCCTCACTCTCTCCCTCTCTTTCTCCTCTCTCCCTCTCTCTCTCTCCCTCTCTCCCTCTCTCTCCTCTCTCTCTCTTCTCTCCCTCACTCTCTCTCTCCTCCCTCTCTCCCTCTCTCTCTCTCCCTCTCTCCCTCTCTCTCCTCTCCCTCTCTCTCTCCGTTCTCCCTCTCTCTCCTCTCTCTCTCCCGGCCAATAGAAAGGCTCCCTGGAGGCGACGCTTGCAGAGACAGAGGGTCGTTACTCGCGCCAGCTCGGGGGTCTTCAGATGCAGGTGAGCAGCATGGAGGAGCAGCTGGTGCAGCTCAGGGCTGACATGGAGCGCCAGAGCCACGAGTACAAGATGCTGCTGGACATCAAGACACGCCTGGAGATGGAGATCGCCGAGTACAGGAGGCTGCTGGACGGAGAGGCTGCCAGGTAAGGGTAACGAATGTGCAGATCAGTTTGATCGTTTTGGGGGAATCAGTTGGTTCGATCTGGTCCTGGATAGCGAAAATGAATCCGGATCCTTCTGATCCAGATGAAACGTTTTGAAATACTGGGCCCTGGTCAGTGAAAGCTCAAGTCTGTCATGCGGTGACCATTATCCTCAAAGATTAAGTTTATACTGTCAGACTTCAAAAGCATTTTCGATGGAGAGATCCCATTGAAAGTGTGCTGTAGTCCAGGATATATCTTAATCCCGTGTCTGGGGAAAGTGCCCCATCGTGTGTTATGGTTGTGACATGAATCCATTGATATTCAAGTTAGATGTTAACAACGGTTTTGTCTTCCTCTTCAGCCTGGTCTCTGGGGGCATTAGCACCTCGTCCTCCACCTCCACCTCCTCAAAACGTGTGATGATCATATCAGAGGAGATGGTGGACGGCAAGGTGGTCTCCTCCTCCACCACAAGCTCATAAGTTGCCCACAACACAGTATCAGCAGAGCAGCACACCAGCACACAAAGGGTTAATATCATAGAGCTAGAATTCATACAATGGGTATTACATTCCCTTCAGACCATGGCAATGTATGGTTTGTACACCAAAGATGAATGGTACACCAAAGACGGCTGACATAGAGTTGTAAATCAAAAATGGCTGCCGGTCTAACCAAGGACTGTTGATTTGAATGGGAATGCCCACTCTATGAATACTAACTCTATGTTTAACACTCCACCAAAACCACCAACATCTGGATAGAACCCTGTCATAAGAACATCTGGATAGAATATGATACTGGAATGAGATTCTGTTGTGATGCAATAAAGCTGCTCTCAGTTTGCTGACACCAACATGTCTGTCTTCTGTGTGTCATTTTTTTTACTTGATTTGTGTGTTCCCTCATTTGAGTATCATGATGTTGTTTACGATATTATGAGTTATTTACGATATTATGACACTTTCGCTGCATAGAGTTTATTTGGAAAGGTTTATAGAAATATTGTCAGTTGGAATTGGATTTCTTATGATCAGCAGAACTAAGAATGCATTAAAAACATTTTTGGTTGATTCGTATTTGGTTGATATGAAGAGCCCTCAAATCTCCCAACAAGTATTCTGAAACACAAACATCAATATATAAACATTTATAAAAAAAAAACACCACAAAGTATAGCTTTTTGTTTAAAACAATCCTGGCTAAACTCTCTATAAGATATGCCGCTGATCCTAAGAAGACTTTGGGTTATTTGTATTTGAAGAGCCCTTAAACGTCTCTATAGATAGGTAGCCTATTCTAAAATCTGATGTAATCATCAATGGCGTCATTTGACCATGTCCATCACAAAGGATCACGAAAAAAAGCCACACCACAAATGTAATTCTGTTTCAACCACATGTTTATTGATTGTGATTGTGATTGGTGATCATATTTATTTATTGATTGATCGGTGAGTTACTCAACCTCATTCACGTCCACATTTGTGCTCTGGATGCTCTCAACCACCTGTCCGTCCACGACTGTCTCCACCACAGTGATCGTCTTGGTAACCACTGGACAAACAGAGAGAGAGAGAGCGTGGACACATTAGTGCACATTAGGGCCATTTGCTACTGCATGAGTGGAATATGGACTACAAATGACTGGGTTGTGTAGTTTACAGAAGTTTGCTCCTCACAGGAAAAATGATGTTATTGTATTGTATTGTGTTGTACAAATGTGTGAGTGATCACATCTCAAAATACCCCTAATGGTCTGAACTAATCAAAACAACGATCTTTGCTCATAGAATACGGATGATTAATATATGGTTTGGCTAATGTGACGTCTCACATGGATGACCCAGACGTAAACCATTATACCAAAAGGACATAGGAGAGCTACCTGTACTGTACATCTAAGCTTTCATGTCTCAGGCAGGGCTACACATGACGAGAGCGTGATTCCAAATCACCTCCGCTACACTCATGTTCAGTTGTCTTTCAATGATGGAGAACTGCCTCACCCTTGGTGTGGGAGTTGTCCTCTCCGTCCAGCAGCCTCCTGTACTCTGCGATCTCCAGCTCCAGACGTGTTTTGAGGTCCAGCAGCATGTCGTACTCCAGCTTGTTGCTGGCGATGGTGGCAAGTAGCTGGGACATCTGGGCCTCCAGGCTGGTCACCTGGCCCTGGAGCATGGCCAGCTGGGCGGCGTAGCGGGCCTGGGTCTCATGAAGGGTACCCTCCAGAGAGGCTTTCTGTTGGGGGAGGGAGACGGTGAGTGGGTGGGTGGGTGGGTGGTGGTGGTGGTGGGGCAAGGTGAGTCTAACAAAGGGGTGTGTGTGTGTGTGTGTGTGTGTGTGTGTGTGTGTGTGTGTGTGTGTGTGTGTGTGTACCCTGCTCTAATTCACAACACATATGAACAGCAAGCTATAGTACTAGTGTGCGAGACTGTTGCACAAGTTTTTGTTCCCTGTAAAATTCGGGGTCTGTTCTCTGAGTCAGCCAAATTATATTTACGATATGTTTAAAACGTCAGTGAGCTAACCACAGTATGGGTGTCAGAATAAAGACAAGCATTGTGTGTGTGTGTATGTGTGTGTGTGTCTGTGTGTGTGTGTGTGTGTGTGTGTGTGTGTGTGTGTGTGCTAATGCGTGTGTGTGTGCATGCGTGTGTGCGTGTATTCCTTAATCCTTACCATGCTCACGCTAGACTGCAGTTCAATCTGGAGCCTCTGGAGGATGCTCTTCAGCTCCTTCACCTGTGTGCGGCTGCACGTCAGCTCTGTGTTGTGTGTGACCACTTCCTCTTCCACTACTGCGATCTACACAACACGACACGGGGAAACACAACACAGTTAACTTCAGAGCCTACTTATTTTGTTTTTAAGAGGATGTTATTGTTGTTATTATTGACATCAGCACATTTACATTCTCCATCGATATCCCTATCTCTTAATCTATCCACATACCCATTTATCAGACTATATATAGTCCAAACCGTCTTTTAACTTCATCAACTACCAAAATAAGTCTTTTGAAGTCCTGATTTACTTGACATTTCTGCTTGTTATCTGGGGATTAGACATACTAACACCATCCATACTGTACATTCAATTTTACACATCTTTAATCTGGTTCATTAGCTAAAATAAAACTGGATTCTGAAATTCTGGGAAATGAACCAGTAAAGGGTGTTTG
The DNA here is from genome assembly GCF_951799395.1 of Argentina silus. Classification (NCBI taxonomy): domain Eukaryota; kingdom Metazoa; phylum Chordata; class Actinopteri; order Argentiniformes; family Argentinidae; genus Argentina; species Argentina silus. The sequence goes on from NC_139676.1 coordinate 6,365,027, forward strand.
TTTGACTCACCTTGCCCTGGTACACACTCTAGTGTTTATAACTCTATGTTCGACTCACCTTGTCCTGGTACACACTCTAGGGTGTATAACTCTATGTTAGACTCACCTTGCCCTGGTACCATATTTCCAGGTCGCGACGGTTCTTAGCGGTGACGCCCTCGTAGTGCTCCCTGATCTCCGTCATGGCCTGGTTGAGGTCCATAGAGGGTGCAGCGTCCACCTCCACATTCACCTGCCCGCCCATACGGGTCCTCATCATGAGAATATCCTACAGGGGGCAAAGGTCAGATTAATAACCATAAGCAATAGTGACATGACTTTCAACCAGTGGCCTAGAAACAATTTCAAGCAAACTATTGTTCTGTGTTGCTTAGCGCAAGACATTGTGTGATTGTGTGTGAGTGTGTCTGTGTGTGTGTGTGTGTGTGTATGCATGCGTGCGTGTTTGTGTTTGTGTTTGTGAGGTAATAGTGAGCTAATGGAAGAAGAGAAGAATACTAGGAAGTGAGGGGTGGGGGGAGAGCAATGTTGTTTCTAAAAACACTGCAGAATTGAAATCCCGGTGTGTGTGTGTGTGTGTGTGTACGTGTGTGTGTGCTATCAGTAGGGGTCAGGTAGAAGTCATGTTTGTGTGCAAAACAAACAGAAAATATGGCAAAGTAATTCTCTGTGGCTAGAAATGAAATACGGCCCTATGTCAGCTGTATGATGCATGCCTGGCTACTGTAGAGAGTTTCAGTAAGAATGAATGAAATACACTGAATCTGTTCAACCAGCGTGGAACAGGGGACGGTTGTAGCAAGCTAAACAAGCAACCAGTCAATCACCTCCAGTAGGTTTGGTTTGCTACCCTGCTCCTGTTTGCATGATAAGGGCAGCATTCACAATGTTCAAACCGATATATACATTCCCATTCAGGTTGAATACCGTGAACATGCCATAGTACATAGTCTGTGTAGGTGTGGCTGTTGTGACCACTGTAACTGTGTGTGTGTGTGTGTGTGTGTGTGTGTGTGTGTGTGAGAGAGAGAGAGAGAGAGAGAGAGATGTCTTAACCTGAAGACCACGCCTCAGCAGGAATGAAAGGTGACAGATCAGTATTTACTCATTCTCTTTGTTGAACAGACGGTGGTGCTAGAGAGCTTTAGAGAGGAGAGAGCCTCCATTTACCAGTGAAATAGTGTTACAAATACTTCATGTGTTGCAGTGCATGAGATCAAATTCCTTGATAACTGAGGACAGACGCCGATGGTATTGAATAACTAACAACTAGTAGATTAATTAGAGTAATCAAATGATAACTATTCAAGTTCGAAGGTACAACACCACCATTTTGTTGTTGAAGCTTTTTGTCAATACAGCTTTTCAAGGAGGATACCGGACTATTTAACCCGTGTTTGATACCATTCCTCATTCTATTCCATGTATTACAATGAGCCCAGCCTCTGATTTCTACCTCCACCAGCCTCCCCTGCTAGGTGCTATAATGATTACCTCCTTGTGGTTCTTCTTGAGCATGATGAGCTCTTCCTTCAGCCCCTCGTACTGCATCTCCAGGTCGGAGCGGGACAGGTTCATGTCGTCCAGGACTCTCCTCAGACCAGAGATGTCCGCCTCCACAGCCAGACGCATGGCCTGCTCGTTCTCATACCTGGCACAGGGCAAAGGTTAGAGGTCACAAGCTGCAATATTGTTCTTATTCTATTCAATCACGATGATGGGGAGCACCACACATAGTGGTGTAAATGATAGGATATTATTAACACACACACACACACACACACACACACACACACACACACACACACACACACACACACACACACACACATATTTATTCATACACACAAAGAGCAGATAAGCCATATCCTGACACTCACTTCATCTTGAAGTCATCAGCAGCCAGCTTGGCGTTATCGATGTCCAGGACTGTCTTGGCATTACACCTGGAGGCAAAACGAACCTGAGGAAGAAAAACAAAAATATTTATTTATTTTACATTTATTTTACATCTCTCTCTCTCACACACACACACACACACACACACACACACACACACACACACACACACACACACACACACACACACACACAAACACACACCCTCCCCACCCTAAAACAAACACACCATTCCCCCTCCCCTCCTCTCTCTCTCTCTCTCTCTCTCTCTCTCTCTCTCTCTTTTTACCTTGTCCTTCAGGTCATTGATGGTGGCGAAGTAGCTGGTGTAATCGTGACAGACCACCGTGCGTTTCTCGTACCACTCCTTGATCTGCTTCTCCAGACGTCCGTTCTCCTTCTCCAGGGTGCGCACCTTCTCCAGGTAGGTCCCCAGGCGGTCGTTCAGGTTCTGCATGGTGGCCTTCTCGTTGGCCGACACGTGGAGGTCCAGGCCGTCGGCCAGGTTCAGAGCCCCAGAGCCAGCGGTGGAGGAGGAGATGCGGGAACCATATCCCCCGGAGCCTCCGTACATACTGAGGGCCCTAGGGGTGTAGGATCTGGAACTGTAGGACATGGTGGTGATGGAGGATGGAGGGTGGAGGATGGAGGATGGAGGATGGAGGATGATGGTGGCTCAGGGAGGTTGGCAGGTGTTAGCTGGTAGAGACGAGGGTTGATCTGCAGTGAGGAACCTCAGACAGGTTATCTGGTTATATACCTGTCTGAGGGAGGGAAAGGGGCTGGGCTTGTCTTTGTTGGTGGACAGAGAATGCTAGATTGCTGTTGATAACCTGTCCCTTTCTTTACCCCTGCCCCGTCCACACACAGACACACACACATGCACACACACACACGCACACACACACACACACACACACACACACACACACACACACACACACACACACATACACACGCGCACACACACACACACACACACACACACACCCTTCTCTTAATGAGTGGGTGGGGTGGGTTGGGGTCCACCCATTTTCAGGTGGAACCGGCACTTCTACATTTTTATGTTTCTGACAGAACGGAATTCTTGGAATACCCCTAACCTTGCCGTCTCTCTCCTAAAGTTGGCTTATTAGCTCTAACACTAGAAGAGATAAGACATTTCTCTCTGAAAACTTTGTCTGCATTACATTTATGAAAAGTCACTTTGCTATGCTGTAATCCACTTAAACATGATTTTGTTACCATGATAATGGAAAAAGTGTAATATAGCATAACAAAGGGACTTTGTTAATAATCCAAATAAAATAAAATAAAGAATGCAGATAAAATCTTCTGAGAGGGATTAGTTCATTTAATTTTGCTGAGATGAATTTATTTGGAGAGATTTATAGAAATGTTGTCAACAGGAAATATAACTCATTCTCAGTAAAGTTGTGTCATTATATCTTGTTTGATATCAAACTTAGAATGCACCAAACACTCAAACACATGATCATGAGATGAGGAGTGGGTCTAGTAGAACGGCAGGGGAGTCGATCAGAGGCGATTGGAATGTATGTCATTGTGATGTATGTCATTGGAATGTATGTCATTGTGATGTATGTCATTGTAACGTATGTCATTGTGATGCATGGAATGGAATGAGGAATGGTATGAAACACGTGTCCATTCTAATCATTACAATAAGCCCATCCTCTGATTTCTGCCTCCACCAGCCTCCCCTGTAGTACAGTAATAGGAAAGAGTTTCTACTTCTTCACACACACACACACACACACACACACACACACACACACACACACACACACACACACACACACCCTTCTCTTAATGAGTGGGTGGGGTGGGTTGGGGTCCACCCGTTTTCAGGTGGAACCGGCACTTCTACATTTTTATGTTTCTGACAGAACGAAATTCTTGGAATACCCCTAACCTTGCCGTCTCTTCCTCCTAAAGCTGGCTCATTAGCTCTAACACTAGAAGAGATAAGACATTTCTCTTGGAATGAGGAATGATATCAAATGACTTATTTTTTGTGTGTTTCGCACACAAACATAACTTCTATCTGAGCCCGACAGAAACAACATTGCCCTCCCCAGGGGAGGCTGGTGGAGGCAGAAATCAGAGGACGGGCTCATTGCAATGCATGGAACGGAATGACCAATGGTACAGTGTGATACCATTCCTATATTCCCTTCCATGTATTACAATGAGCCCTTCCTCCGATTTCTACCTCCACCAGCCTCCCCTGACATATATGAAAGAACAGACACCACAAATATAATTCTGTTTCAATGACATGATCTTTATTGATGATTGTGATTGGTGAGTTATCTATGATTCAATCTCATCCACGTCCACATTAGTGCTCTCAGTGCTCGTAACCACCCGTCCATCTACAACCTTCTGCACCACGGTGATCGTCTTGGTAACCACTGGAAAAAGAGAGAGAGAGAGAAGATGGAAACGTGCATGCATCTCAGAATGCTCTTATAAAGGATAGGCCATTTGCTACTGCAGTAGTGGAATATGGACTACACATGACTGGGTTGTGTAGTTTCTAGAAGTTTGCTCCTCACAGAGAAAAATAACAAAATAAAATCACCGTTGCTAAACTGATGTTCTCCGCTATCTTTCAATGATATATGGGTGTTTCCTCCAAATAAGTTATAAGTAAAATGTTTGTTAGTGGTTATGTGTGTGTGTGTGTGTGTGTGTGTGTGTGTGTGTGTGTGTGTGTGTGTGTGTGTGTGTGTGTGTGTGTAAAACTGTCTCACCTTGGGAATGGGACTTGTCCTCTCCGTCCAGCAGCCTCCTGTACTCTGCGATCTCCAGCTCCAGACGTGTTTTGAGGTCCAGCAGCATGTCGTACTCCAGCCTGTTGCTGGCAATGTTGGCAAGTAGCTGGGACATCTGGGCCTCCAGGCTGGTCACCTGGCCCTGGAGCATGGCCAGCTGGGCGGCGTAGCGGGCCTGGGTCTCATGAAGGGTACCCTCCAGAGAGGCTTTCTGTTGGGGGAGGGAGACGGACGATGAGTGTGTGGGTGGCGTAGCTCTGGCGATTTAACCACAGTATGTGTGTCAAAATAAGCTTTGAGACCATATTCGGTGTGTGTGTGTGTGTGCGCGTACATGTGTGTGTGTGTGTGTGTGTGTGTGTGTGTGTGTGTGTGTGTGTGCGTGCCTGCGTTTGTATCTGCGTTTGTGCCTGCGTTTGTGCCTGCGTTCGTGCCTGCGTTCGTGCGTGCGTGTGTGTGTGTGTGTGTGTGTATTCCTTAATCCTTACCATGCTCATGAGGGACTGCAGTTCAATCTGGAGCCTCTGGAAGGTGCTCTTCAGCTCCTTCACCTCTGTACGGTACATCGTCAGCTCTGTGGTGTTTATGAGTACTTCCTTTTCTACTATGGTGATCTACACACAGGAAAAACACAACACAGTTTAATCCAGAACCTACTCTCATTTTGTTTTTTTAAGAGGAGTGTTTGGTTTAGTTGTTATTATTGATGTGACTGCTTGCTATCTGGGGAATAGACCTACTAACATCGTCCATAGACTTTTACACCAGGGGAGGCAGAAATCGGAGGACGGGTTCATTGTAATCCATGGAACGGAATGAGGAATTGTATCAATCACGTGTCCATTCTATGCATTACAATGAGCTCATCCTCTGATTTCTACCTCCCACTGCCTCCACTGTGTTACACATCTATTCAGGTTCCTCAGCTCAAATAAAACTGGATCCTGAATTTGTTCATTCATACAATAAATAAAATTAATAAGTAAATTAGGTACCCATGCAGTCAGCTATAGTGGGACTTCTTATGAGTTGGGATGTAGCATCAGCTATATTGGATCAAGTCATGTTCTTCTTCAATAGGTTTATCTATAGATTGCCAAATGTTGGTGATTCCACTGCCGCCTGCTGGGCTAGAGTGTAGTATCAACTCAGCTTTAGTGTCTCAGGTGTATCATGATGATTTATATATAGATTTATATTATATATTATTTTATTGTGTTTGACTCACCTTGCCCTGGTACACACTCTAGTGTTTATAACGCTATGTTTGACTCACCTGCCCTGGTACACACTCTAGTGTTTATAACTCTATGTTAGACTCACCTTGCCCTGGTACACACTCTAGTGTTTATAACTCTATGTTAGACTCACCTTGCCCTGGTACACACTCTAGTGTTTATAACTCTATGTTAGACTCACCTTGCCCTGGTACACACTCTAGTGTTTATAATTCTATGTTTGACTCACCTTGCCCTGGTACACACTCTAGTGTTTATAACTCTATGTTTGACTCACCTTGCCCTGGTACACACTCTAGTGTTTATAATTCTATGTTTGACTCACCTTGCTCTGGTACACACTCTAGTGTTTATAACTCTATGTTAGACTCACCTTGCCCTGGTACACACTCTAGTGTTTATAACTCTATGTTAGACTCACCTTGCCCTGGTACACACTCTAGTGTTTATAATTCTATGTTTGACTCACCTTGCCCTGGTACACACTCTAGTGTTTATAACTCTATGTTAGACTCACCTTGTCCTGGTACACACTCTAGTGTTTATAACTCTATGTTAGACTCACCTTGCTCTGGTACCATATTTCCAGATCGCGGCGATTCTTTTCGGTGATGCCCTCGTAGTGCTCCCTGATCTCCGTCATGGCCCAGTTGAGGTCCATAGAGGGTGCAGCGTCCACCTCCACATTCACCTGCCCGCCCATATGGGTCCTCATTGCGAGGAGCTCCTACAGAAGGCAAAGGTCAGAGGGCAGGACCCCAGTTAGTGACCATAACCAATAGTGACATAGATGATGCCTTATGATAATGCTTTCTTTTTTTGATGAAGTATTTTGTCAATAAAGCTTTTGTGGAGTAAATGTATGTGATTGAGATAGATAAAACAAATAATGA
>NC_139676.1:6376857-6424357 GCF_951799395.1 Argentina silus
CTGTGTACAGTGGAGGCTGGCGGAGGTGGAAATCAGAGGACAAGCTCATTGTAATGCATGGAATGGAATGGAATGAGGAATGGTATCAAACATGCAATGAGCCTGTCCTCCGATGTCTACCTCCACCAGCCTCTCCTGATACTGGATAATCCGTCTTGTCTCATTGCTGTATGTCTGTGGTTGACAGAGTTCCCCAGCATGCTGGAAATTAAATGTGCCAACCGTGGTTGTGTGGGCGACAATACAAGGATCTTATATCTTGTGTCTTAGAAGAAATTCGATACAAGTGTAGAGAGTATGGTCAAACCACATCATACAATTTCTAATGTTGCTGATTGTTTGTTTCAATAAAGCTACTCCTTCAAGTGATTCCAAGTTTGTGAGAAAGGCAGCCTGTTTTCTGACAAAAGTTTGATATCATTGTAATAATTGTGAGACACCGAAGCAGTATTGTGTTCTTTGCTCTGATCTGAACCCAACAGCCTTCAGGAATGCTATTAACACGCGCACGCACACATGCACGGATGCACGCACACACACACACACACACACACACACACACACACACACACACACACACACACACACACACACACAGGGAAGCTATGCACACCTGTTTCCACTTAGATAAGGCTGTGATATGAAAAGGGAGGTGGCCTGATACAGAGTAGTAGATACTGTATGCCTGCATGCACACACACACACACACACACACACACACACACACACACACACACACACACACACACACATACACATGTGCGTGTGCATGTGCGTGTGCATTAAAGCACAATGTATAGGATTGTCTGTATGTTGAGTGATAATGGGAGTACCCTGAAAATGTCAAACATTCTTAGGACGTTTGTTTCTATACATGCAAATATGCAACAATAGTCTCCAACGGAGTATGTTCAGGGGGATCACTTCTGCAGAGCAAGAAAACGTTCTGTGTGCACGTATTATCTGGCTATACCAGTGTTGACTATAGGTGGTGCTGTAAGATACGTCAAAAACTAAAGATATGTTGGTGAGAGTTACTCCACCACCCCACCATTTACACCTACATTTATGGCATTTAGCAGAAGCCTTTATCCAAAGCGACTTACAACAAATACATTTGTCTAAGTAAGTGAATCATCTATCCATCAGTCATCATAAGATAAAGTAATCTATGGTAAGACCAGGGGCTATTGGCAGTCACAATGCTAGAAGAAGGAACTTTTTTTTTCTTTTAAAAAAAAAGAAGTATTTACAGTAGAGAATCTGTACAGCACAGCTGCTGCATCCACGTAGAGGCGGCGGTGCCAGGCGGCCAGCCGAGGTGGAAGAGCGGAGTGACCGGGCAGGGGTTTGGGGGCTGACCATTGCTTGCAAGTAGGGAGGGGCTGTTCTTTTCGCCGCCCGGTACGCGAGCACCACCAACCTCCTTATGCAGTGTTCTGCCTTTCGTATTTACCTGCCAGTATAGCTAGATAACAGGTTCACACAGAACGTATTCTTTGGTCTGCAGAAACGATCCCCCAGATCGTATTCATTTGGAGACTGAGTTGACGTAATGATAAACATGAGTCTATGTACCTCTGTTTGATTATACACTACCACCCCATTCAATGGCCATTCAAGCCAGGACCTGTTGGATTGTTTATCATCTAATCCCACTGTCTATGCAACAGTTGTCTGATACCCTACTGTATGCTCTGAGCCATGTGGGTGGTCTTGGACAGCAGGGGAGGCTGGTGGAGGTAGAAATCGGAGGACGGGCTCATTGTAATGCATGGAATAGAATGAGGAATGGTATGAAACCCAGCCTCCCCTGGACTGTGAAAGCTTTTGTTCCCACCCAGCACTAACACACCTGAGTCAGCTGACAGTGATTTCATTTTAGCAAAAAAAAATGCTGAATGTCTGTTGTATAATGGACAATACAGACTCATGCTGTTCTGCTCTATTCTATTCTGCGGTACCTAATGTCTACCACTAGAGGGCATGCTGCTACCATGCGAATGACGTCCAGGCGTCAAGCCCAGAGACTTGCAGTAAGTAGTAGGGTGTGGCTTTCTAGGTGTGGAGAGCCGACACCCTGCCTCGTCAGCTTCAATCTGTGTTCAAACCAAACCGAACACACCTTTATGCTACAGCGGTGTGCTGCTTCTCTGCTAAATTACGACTAAGTGGAGAGACTTAGTAGTAGTCGGCTGTAGTAGGGTGAGGCTGGGTAGGTGTTGAAGAGTGCGTGGCCGACACCCTGTCTCGTCATTTTCAATCTGTTCACACCAGACGGAAGAGATCTTTATGCTTGGTGCCAATTTAGCCCTAGGATGATGTTAAAGACATCAGAAAACTGTTATATTAACGTGTTTGTACTATTGTAATGCAACTTAATCTGTTCTTTTGTGAAGGAGACTGTCTACTTGCCACTGTGTCTGCATCACGCCTTAACATGCTACACTTGTTGTCGTTCTGTAATGCAGGTTAAAGAATCAAGATACAAATAAATCTTTTTTTTTTTTTTTTAAAGGATTCCAAACTACGAATGAAACTAAATCATGTTGGAGGTATTTTATTCACTTTGACACGTGATGAGTGATGTTTCATGTGGCTGACAGACAGACAGACACACACACACACACACACTGAACTAGTAGTTCAATGACTAAGTGATGTGAAGTGTAGGAGACAGATTGACCTACAGTAGCAGGCTTTTATCCCTGGACACAATGGCACAGTGAAAGTGAGGACTTTTGCAGATTGTAGCTGTATACTTTAATGGATGCATTTGGTAATGCAAACAGTCTCATTGATCAACTCACAGTGAATGAATGTAATCATTACTATCGCTGACATTAAGACTCATACTACCGAGAGGAGTGATTCATATATTTCAACCAATAGGGTTCGGGAACTTGAAACATTGTGACACTTCCATAGTATTCTGGTCAAAGCAGCCTGAAGTCACACCTTAGCGACACATGTTAATAAATAAAATAAAATAAATAATATACCACTTTTTTGAATTGTAACAGGATTTGTATTCCTGTCTGAATTTTGTGCTTGATATATTTACGTGTGATCTTCACCAATCAACTGCATCGCACTTCCAGCGGATGCTAGCTGGCTAGTAATGCTACCGGTCGATCATAACGGTTGTTAATGTTACAGTCGGTAATTCTTTCTGCAACTGTGGTGGCAGTTTGCTGACGGCATACAATGATTTCATTCAAATATGTTTTTTTTAGCAACACCCATATCTTAGCAACACCCAAAACAACATAGCAGGCTAATGATGAAACAACATTAGTGTCAGGTTTAAGAGAACGGTGAGGATAAGTTTGAGGTATTTTTGCTAGGGTGTCAATGGCAACACCCTGCAGCTTTCCCGTCGTGGTCTTATGGATTCGCATTTGTTATATACTGTATATCTCGCTCTATTGCAATGTATGGAATGGAATGAGGAATGGTATCAGACACATCCCCCGATTTCTACCTCCAACAGCACACAACTAGAACACAACCCAAGCCTTATAGTACCGTCTGTCAGTAATGTTCAAGTCATAACACATTTTTCATTCTTTCATTGTTTATGTGAGAAGGTATTAAACAGATACATAAACAACTCAAATCATAGGTGATAAACTGACAATCTCGTTATCTTTTTACGTTTGGTGACAGGCAGATAACAGAAACATTCCACAAAACACACACACACACACACACACACACACACACACACACACACACACGCTGCCACTTGTCTGAGATAATCATGGATAATCAGGAAGTGACCCATCTGTGACAGGCATGGGAACCTGGCGCAGGTAACAAACCTTTCACTGTGATTGGTCGTCTGGGTCGATGACAACATCACTGTATCTGTCTGTTTGTGATGACTAGGAATCCTGCACATCCACACTTCAGCAAAACACTTTCACTCATCATTAAGACAAACACACACGCCCCTATGAGGTATGCACTTTTTGGCTTGTTTGGCACTGAATTAACTGTACTCATATTTAGGTTTCCATGGCTGACATGTTCTCAATAGATTGTCAACTGTGGCATGAATGGAAGGATAGTAGGATTTTGTGATGAACAGAACTATACGCCTCCTTCTACCCTTCCTTCTTCCCTTCATTCCCTTTCCTCCTTCCTCCCTTCCTTCCCTCCATATTTTCTTCCTTCCTTACACTACCTCCTTCCTCCCCTCCTTGCACACAACAACAGGGGTGAGATCATTACAACTGGACGTGAAAGGGAACAAACCACACCCAGTGTGGCTCGCTTAGACAGAGCACCTTACCATGGGTGAGGTATTTCACAGTGACCACATAATCCTCTCTCTCTCTCTCTCTCTCTCTCTCTCTCTCTCTCTCTCTCTCTCTCTCTCTCACACACTCTCTCTCTCTCTCTCTCTCTCTCTCTCTCTCTCTCTCTCACAAGGAGGGGATGATGCACGGTGTATAACATGCACCCACCTGTTCTAGTTCTGATCCGATAGACCAACGCCCGGCCCTCCTCCAAGAGTCATAGACAGGCTGTCTTTCCAGCGTAGTTTTACTTTTCTTTTCTTTTGCTGTAATTGCGAATATACCGATTGGGGAATTTATTGTGCTGTGTGCAATGCAATAGGCGAGGGGCGCCGGGCGGTGGCGATATGGGGGTGAGAAATATTTGTGCTATTTTCAAGGTTAGAATTTTTCAGCACATCTGATGGCACTTGACCTGCTGATTGTCATGACCACCCTCTGTTACCGCGACTCTACCCACCTGAGCACAGGCAGGATAGCGCTTCAGTGCTATGGTCATTTCACAGGTTACCGCCAACACAAACTGCCAATACGTCTGCGTTTGGACTCCCTTAAGTGCTCCCACACATACCCATAAAAACTCCCCTTTTTCAATGAAAAGATAAACTTGACCTCCACGTTTAGAGACAAATATCATCATTTTATGGTTGATACATTTTTATATCAACTAAACTCACCAAGTCAAATATCACTAAGTAACATATTGAGTTGTCATTAAAAACCAAACCCAATCCTGTGGTCCTAGTCTTTGGCTGTGTGCTGTTCTGAGGAGCCTTGGGAGGAGTTGAACCTCAGGGGTCCTGTGCTTCAGTAGATAGATGCAGCGAGCGACCTCATTTAGGTGTCCATCTGAAGTGCCAGAGAGATCTATAATATGGTAATGTAAAGAGGCCACTGTCTCAGTATTAATCACTGACGCCGGCCCCCTGGGCTCCGACCCCCCTGCCATCCCTAACACTAACCCTGAACCTAACCCTAACCCTAACCCATCCCTCTTCTCCTGATCACCACAGCATCCATCCATCTCTTACTCTCTCTCTCTCTCTCTCTCTCTCTCTCTCTCTCTCTCTCTCACAAGGAGGGGATGATTGATATCACCAGGGTCATACAAGGGATGATGCACGGTGTATAACATGCACCCACCTGTTCTAGTTCTGATCCGATAGACCAACGCCCGGCCCTCCTCCAAGAGTCATAGACAGGCTGTCTTCCAACATCTTGTGGAATCAGTGCCACGAAGAATTGATTTGAGAGCAAAGGGAGGCCCTACCCAGTATTAGTATTCCACTAATAGTATTAGTGTTCCTAATAAAGTGTTCGGTGAGTGTATTTTAGCATTTTAAAACAAACCTGTGCTTTATGTCTCCTCCAAATCTCTCCTCTGTAGTTCAATTACCTAATGATGAACTATAAAGCCACACAGTGGTTTTTTTTACTCCCTTTTGTTTGGTGAGAGATTCTATCTATGTATATTAATACCCACACTAAAATGATGGTAGTATGAAGGACACAAGAATCATATAGGATTTGGGTTTAATAAAATCTTTATTTGTGTGAAAGACTTTATAATTTATAATTGTGATTGGACAAGTTTGTTAGAAACAGACACTTGAATGCTACACCGTTCAGAGTTACAACAGTGTTTCTCACAGAGGACGCTGCCTCTTAGTGCATTTGTTGTCGCCATCATCATCATCGTCCCTGCTCCTCTTCCTCGACACTCCTGAGGTGCCAGGCCTTGAGCTGGGGGACCACTCCTCCTCAGAGTCAGTGTCATCTGACCGTCTCTGGCGCTTAGAAGCACCGCCATCCTCGCTCTCGCTCTCGCTCTCGCTCTCGCTAATACAGATGGAGTCCCTGCTTCTTTTACAGGCCCTCTCCAATGGCCTGCAGACGAGGGGGGCCTCGATGACCTCTTCAGCACCGCCCTCTTCATCATCATCATCATCATCATTATCATCATCATCATTATCATTATCAGAGTCCTCTGACTCCTCTGACTCCTGTGATTCCTCTGCCATGGGTTCCATTTCCCTGGGAGGGTTCACAACGACCATTGGGTCGACCGGGTACAGGCATCCCTGCTGGTACCACAGCATCTGTGGGTAGAGGTAGGGCAGCTCGCCCTGGTGTACCCGCCGCTCTGGGATCACTATGAGGCCCCGCTCTGGGTCGATAAACTCCTCGGGGTCCGCGATCCAGAAGGACCCGTCCTGGAACCACATGAGTCTAGAGGGTGGGTAGGGTATATCAGGTCCCTGCATCCACTGAATTTCCACCTGTTGACGGATCAACTGGTGGCCCTCCACCTGGTCATGGCCCACATGGGGACTTTGCATCTGGGTATAGTGCGCCTGGTAATTTAACGCTGGGAGACGGCCTCCTAGGTGACGCTGGCCCGGGCATTGGCAGTCTGGTCCATGATAGTGGATAATCTGCCCTTTAGGCAGGAGGTCACGCGAATGCTGGAGCCAATTGCAGAAAAGCTCATAGGCCGCAATGTCCAACCCAATGTTCGACCCGTCCTGAACGGGTTCCACATCTGACAGGACAGAATTAGACATTGAAAATCACTTACTTCACATGACTGTCAGAGTCCAATCTTTAGGTCACAAACAATGTAATGAAATGTTTTTCCACCCAGAATAAATCAATTTAACACAATTTCTTAGTATCATAAAAGTTCTCAATACTCACCAGAGTGAGTACCTCGACAATGTGTACATTGACCTTCTGTTATCGGGATTTTGACCATGTTTATGCAAATGAAAACCAGTCTCATCTAAAGGTTTATCAGTACTGAAGGTTCTGGTGAATCTGTCTTTACTTTGTCTTCATTTTGCATGTGATGTCATCATGCTGGTTTGTGACATAATCACACATTCTGTGACAGATGCATTGTCCATTATCACCATGACAACTGCATGGAGCAAATGGAAAAGTCCTACACATAACAGACAGTAGCAAATAAAAGATAAAAAATAAATAAATATATATATATATATATATATATATATATATATATATATATATATATATATATATACACAGTGCATTTGGAAAGTATTCAGACCCCTTAATTTTTTCCACATTTTGTTATGTTACAGCCTTATTCTAAAATGGATTAAAATCATTTTTTTCCTCATCAATCCCACATATAATGACAAAGTGAAAACAGGTTTTTAGAAATGTTTGCTAATTTATTAAAAAATATAACACTGAAATATCACATTCACAAGTATTCAGACCAGAATCTCAAAGGAATGTTTCCAACATCTTGTGGAATCAGTGCCACGAAGAATTGAGGCTGTTTTGAGAGAAAAGGGGGGCCCTACCCAGTATTAGTATAGTTTTCTTAATAAAGTGCTTGGTGAGTATATATATATATATACACAGAGAGAGAGAGAGAGAGAGAGAGAGAGAGATACATATATACTATAGATTCATAGATACCTACACAACTTGAGACAGTCATTTTACTCACAGGTGTGTACAGTGTAATGTAATAAAGAGTCCAATGAAAAGTCAATAGCAGCATGTTGGTGAGTGTGTGTGAGAAAGAGTCAGTGGTCAACAAGATAGCTGAACCTTCATCAATCTTATGGCCCTTGGGGTAGAAGCTGTCCCAGAACCTTTTGGTCCCAGGCTGGGCACTCCGGTACCGTCTGCCAGATGGGAGCAGGGTGAACAGTCCGTGTTTGGGGGCGGCTGGGGTCTTTGAAGATGTTGTTGGCCTTCCTCAGACACCTGTTGGTGTAGATGTCACACGTGTTTTATACTATTCCTCATTCCATTCCCTGCATTACAATGATCCTGTCCTCCGATTTCTACCTCTACCAGCCTCCCCTGCTATAGAGCCCTGTGTGGTGCAATTGCCAGACCAGGCAGTGATGCAGCTAGACAGGATGCTCTTCCGTTAGAAGTTGGTGAGAGTTTTAGATGCCATGCCAAATGTCCTCAGTTGTCTGAGGAAGAAGATCCCTGTGTTTAACTAAGATGATCCCTGTGTTTAACTCAGTTGTATGGCTGGGAGGGAAGGAAAGAGGGATGGAAAGAGAGGTAGATGGAGAGAGAGGGGGACAAAGAAAGGGGGGGCGAGAAACATGAGACTTTTGACTTTTAAAAGCTCCTTATTGAGTTATTGAGAGAGGGAGAAGGAGTATTATCTCCAGCTCCAGCTCCAGCTCCAGCTCCAGCTCCAGAGAGAGAGAGAGAGAGAGAGAGGGAGCGAGGGAATGGGTGGAGCAGTGTTTCTATAATGAGTCATACCCAGGGCTTAACTAACAGACGAATACCCCCCTTAGACAAGGCCAGACTGGAAGTAGTGCACCTTAGACAAACCCTTAAAGCTACAAATGTTCTATCTCTGGAGTTCTAGGGTTCTAGTTCTGGAGTTCTAAAATTGTAGTTCTACAGTCCTATTCTATCTACTTCTTGGGTTCTGTAGTTGTACTTCTGGAGTTCTATAGATCTACTTCTATACTTCTAGCCTATGCAGGTTGAGTTAATGAATATTCCGTGCGGTGTCTCAGAACACAGTGATGCTGTAACTGAATGAACGGTTCACAGATGAATGGTAAATAATTGACTTATTGCACCGCAGCTTCGCAGAAGGTCTATTACTTTAGTCGAAGCGGAGCTCCCAATAGCCATGTCAATGTCAGCATAGTTGTAGTGGCTGCTTATACATACAATATCAATTTATTGGTTTATCATTTTCCATTTAACATATATACACTCACTGGCCACTTCAGTGAGTGTACATTATAGCCAATTATTATCCAATTAGAGTTGCCTTCAAACTAAAAAATCCAATGTTACAGGAGGCAAAAACCATCGTTATTTTTACAGTATGAACCAGGGGAGGCTGGTTGTAATGCATGGAAATCAAATGAGGAATGGTATCAAACACACGTGATGTTTGATACTATTCCTCATTCCATTCCATGCATTACAATGAGCCTGTCCTCCGATTTCTACCTCCACCAGCCTCCCCTGGTATAAACCTTACATTATCTTTATGTCAGGGCACCAGACAGTGTACACTACACTACTACAGCAGCTACACCTCTGTAGAGAATCAGTGAGTCAGTGCAAGTGAAAACAGGTACACAGCCCAGACATAGGCCTCAGCCCACACAGTTGATCTCATCAGTCTGTAATTGTGCCAGGTAGCTGCGGTATAGTTTACCTGTGGACAGGTCACAAAGGCTGGATTGTCTGTGTGAGGTGTGTGAGGAGAGGTGTGTTTGTGTGTTAGGTGTGTGTGTGTGTGTGTGTGTGTGTGTGTGTGTGTGTTCGTGTGTGTGTGTTCGTGTGTGTGTGTCTGTTTGAGGTGTGTGAGTCAACCACAATAATGTTCGCAACCCCTACGCTGTGCCAATCGACTCATCCTTTCCGGTACCTGCACGTTCAGGTCCGCCCTTCCTTTCTCACCGCCTCTGCCAAACTAGGTACCACCTGATAGTGGTGAAGATCAAACATCATCCAGAGTGCTTTACAGATTGCACTTATTGAAATACATGAAATATGATTATTCATAAAGAAACATATGTTGTGTTGTGTTGTGTTGTGTTGTGTTGTGTTGTGTTACCATGGGGTTGATGTCCCTTAACGACAGAGGAAGTGAATTCAATTTCTATCCAGTCAATACGCTGGTAAAGTGATGGCATCACAATCAAAGAATACCCAACATATCTGGAGGCAAACATAGCAAGCTTGTATATAGCTATTTAAGCTAGATTGTTGAGTGTCATAAAATATTTATATTTGATATTTGAGACCTGTGTGCAAGTACAAGTAACGTGGCTAACGTGACCAATCGCTAGTATAGCTAAAAACCTACGCAGGTTTAGACACTGTCTCCATTTCAGGGATGATGGGAAAAGCGGAATAATGAAGAACATTAGATTATATTATGGTGGGAGTACATTTAGCAGCCAAATATTGCCATTTTCATGTCAGTTTTGCAGCGCTGAACGTTTTTTGGGGTGTCTCCAGTGACATTCCACTTTACCAGCGTATACAGGAGAGATCTATTGCAATGAAAATCATTCAAGGACCAGCTTTAGTTCATATTTACTTAAACCCTCAGTCCCCTCCCTCACTGACCCAGGGTCAACACACACACACACACACACACACACACACACACACACACACACACACACACACACTGACCCAGGGTCAACCCCACAGTTATGTATGAGGCCCTACACACCCACACACACACACACACACGCACGGACACACACACACACCACACACACACACACACACACACACACACACACACACACACACACACACACACACACACACACACACACACTGACCCAGGGTCAACCTCAGTGCTGCTGAGTATGAGGCCCCCTTCCTCTGCATGGAATCTTAGCTGATACCAGATGCACGATGGGAGAGGAAATGGCCAGGGTCCAAGACTGATATCACTACAACTCCCCCTCGACACACACGTACGCGCACACACACATACACATACACACACACATACACACACACACACACACACACACACACACACACACACACACACACACACACCCTCAACCTCACCCTCATCCTCACCCCTCCTGAGGCGCTCAGTGAGTCTCTCATCCCTGATGATGTCTTTCCCACTTAGGCCAAATACAACAATCTGTGCAGAACTGGGAGTCACACACACACACACACACACACACACACACACACACACACACACACACACACACACACAAAGAGCAAGCACCAGCATGAATTCTATTGGAGTTACACAGACTCCCTTTCTCTAACATGCACAGAACTCTCTCTCTCTCTCGTGGTCTACAGTCAGACCCATTCTATACTCAGGCACAGCACACACACACACACACACACACACACACACACACACACACACACACACACACACACACACGCACGCACGCACGCACACACACACACACACACACACACACACACACACACACGCACACAGGACATGGTCAGTACCGCTAAAGGGGCTGTTTGGCGTAGATAAAGAACAATAGTTCACTGACAAGATTCCCTAAAATAGGCCTGGAATGAAACACAATGGAGCTTGTGTGGGGGCCCCTCATATAGGAATCTCTCTATCTTAAGTTTCTAGCACATACCTGTACATAGATGGTATTTCAGTCAATAAAGAGCTCAATATCAACACATGCTGACGCTATCTTTTTAGATTCATTGATCCCATATGAAGTCAAATGTTTAAAGTTCACATTTCTAAGGTGTCACCATCATCACTCTTGAGAAAGGAAAACGATTGTTCATTTGCTGTCTGTTAAATATACCAAGGTAGTATTGCAGTATATGTATGTGCAAACATGGCTTGAACTTGTAATTACATTGAAATTAAAATACTGTTTGATAGATGGGTTGAACAATTGCATAGTGACCATTCATTTCTTTGGTACAAGAAAGGTGTGATTTTCAGGTGTGAAATTCAATGTTTAGTTAATGAAAAGACAGATAAATAAATTCGAAGTGCTGTATGCTTAGGTAGTCAAGTAAAAGTGACTACACCTGAGATAAAAAGTTGACTTTAGATCGAGCAGTTAACAGTTTAAATCAGCATGGAAAGAGTTGGGTACTTTAATGTTTAAACAAGACCAATGGCCAATAGTGTGGCAGGTATTTACACACACACACACACACACACACACACACACACACACACACACACACACACACACACATTCCATTACAGTTTCCTCACAGGGGTGGAAACTGAATACTGGTCCTTAAAGGCAAACAGACAGACTGTTCCTGCGCCAAGGCTGTAAAGTCTACCCCCCACCCCCCCTCCTCCCTCCCTCCCTCTCTCCCTCCCTCCCTCCCTCCCTCCCTCTCTCTCCCAGGCCCGCCCCAAGGCCAGGACTATATCAGGAGCCAGCCTCCTCTATCCCAATGCACACTCCTGAGGGCACCAGCTAGCAGCACTAACGGTCCTCTCTCCTCTCGCCTCCTGATCTCCAGAAGCATCCAGCCGCTCAGTCAGTCAGTCAGTCTGTCAGTCAATCATGTCGTACTCCAAGACAACCACCTACTCCAGCGGCGGCAGCAGCTTCGGCGGGGCCGCGCCCATGGGCTTCTCCGGTGGCTCCATCAGCTCCCGTAGGGTGGGCTACGTCTCCAGCGCCCCCAAGGCCTTCAGCGTGTACGGTGGGGGACTCGGTGGCGGCAGCACTCGTATCTCCTCTTCCTCAGTCCGCGGCGTGTCTTCGGGCTACGGCGGCGGATACGGCGGCGGATACGGTGGTGGATACGGAAGCGGTGCCGGTTTCGGTGGTGGCGCCGGATTCGGTGGTGGCGCCGGTTGTGGATTTGGCGATGGCCAGTCCATCAGCCTGAACGAGAAGGCCACCATGCAGAACCTGAACGACCGTCTGGGAAACTACCTGGATAAGGTTCGCTCGTTGGAGGCAGCCAACTCCAAGCTGGAGATACAGATCAGAGAGTACTATGCCACGAAGGGACCGGCCGCAGAGAGGGACTGGAGCCATTTCTGGGTCATCATCAATGACCTGAAGGACAAGGTAGAGTACAACAAGTACACATTGTACTGTTGCCATGCCTCTGTCTGTCGGTCTGTCTGTCTGTCTCTGTCTGTCGGTCTGTCAGTCTATCTGTCTTAATGACTTAATGATGAGAAGTCTGCACTGTGGTAATCACAGAGTGGTGACAGACAGATAAGATATGGTAGGGGAAAACATCTATTTAGAACTCACCATGTAATTTGAAGTTTGAAGATTTATAGTTCAACAATGTATCATTGTTTATTCTAATAACCTGTTCCTCTACAACCTGCAAGTCATTAAACTCAAAGATAAATATACTGATTATGACTAACAACCTAGAACTTATGCAAGCCAAGATCCCTGAGCAAATTAACAAATTAAGAGGGGAGGAGGAATTCTCACTCTTTCTATCGTTCAAATGTTACAGTACCTAGAGAGCTACTTTCAATAGCTGTTTTGATATATTGATTTTGGTCACAAAACGAGCAAGGGCGTTGTCGGTTCCTGGAATTTGTAATCACCAAGACCTTGCAGTAGCTGCCATCGCGTATCAGAACAGCGAGAAACAAGCTTATCAAAACTAGACTGCTGTCAGCTTCAAAAAACAACTGACTTTGATTCTACCATGTTGCACAATAAACAGTAGCTCTTTCACAATGTGTCACCTGACCATTGACCAATGATTCGGTCTCCATCAGGAACTACCAAGAATACTCTGTGATTCTATCGTATTGCATCATGAACAGTGCCTCTTTAAAAAAATGTTGACCAATCATGTCCTCTCCTTCCAGATCGCCCGTGCTACCACCGTCAATGCCAACATCATGCTCCAGATTGACAACTCTAAATTGGCTGCTGATGACTTCAGGACCAAGTGAGTGTAACAGAGGTGGATTCATTCAACACACCTGTAGGATGATGTCCATTGGTTCCCTGTCTTAATACCGAGGCTTTAGCTCAGAGGGCTATAACAGTCCTGTGGCATGCAAACAACCTGGGGTTACAGAGATTTTTTTTACCAACATACTTGGCACAAATGTCTCACACTCACACACACACATCCCTCTCCTCCAACCAATCAGGTTTGAGCATGAGCTGATGATGCGCCAGTCTGTGGAAGCTGACATCGCCAACCTGCGTCGTCTGCTGGACCAGACCACCCTGTGCAAGGCCGACCTGGAGATGCAGATCGAAAGCTTGCAGGATGAGCTGGCCTACCTCAAGAAGAACCATCTAGAGGTGTGTGTGGTCAAAACCCTGTAATCGACAGGTTCCTTATGACCTTGAAACTGTGTAGTAACAAGGAATTACATCTTAATACAGTCATAACTCTCTTGTTACCTGGGGGAATTCATTGTGAGAAACACCCGAAATGTTTGGATGAGAGAGAGTGAGAGAAACATGATAAAAGAGAGCTAAACTGTGTCCAATCCTGGGCTCTTCATCCTTCTGACTATATTTCCCATAATTCAACAGGAGCTGGCAGCCATGCGCTCTCAACTGACCGGCACAGTCAACGTGGAGGTGGACGCTGCACCCCAGCAGGACCTCAACAAAATGCTGGAGGAGATCCGCTCCCAGTACGAAGGCATCACCGACAAACACCGCCGCGACCAGGAAGCTTGGTTCAACGACAAGGTAACCATAGCCACCATACAGTTGTGACTTCAACCGTAATTTAACCATAATTAACTCCCACATGCAACTCCCACACTGTAATTCACCTGAATACAGTTGTGGCTTCAACTGTAATTAACTGTCATCTCTATGAAGACGGCAAAGTCAAATTTCTCCAGGGGAGTCAAGCTGTAATAGGATTTACAGTAGATAAGAGTTTTTCTAACAGTATTTGTTTCTCTGTTTGTTTGTCTTCCAGTCATCATCTCTGTCCAAGGAAGTCGCCATGACCACAGAGACCGTCCAGGTCAGCAAGACAGAGGTCAACGACCTGAGACGCACGATGCAGGGCCTGGAGATCGAGCTGCAGTCCCAACTCAGCATGGTGAGCCAGAAACACTAGTATCTTAGATTTTGCGTACTTTGGTCAGCTACAACCACTAGCATGGTGAGCCAGAAACACTACTATCTTACAACGGCGACCCAAGATTTAGCATACTTTGGTGAGCTACAGTACAACCACTAGCATGGGGGAGACATAGTCACTGACACAATCATCTGCTTCATAGCATTACCTTGTTGAGCCAGAATGAATAACATCCGTCAATAGACTTTAGTTAGCTACACGTGACTTTGCGTACTTTGAGTGGAGATCAATATCTACTGACATCTATTAACAGACCTGAATCAGGACCCACAATGTTGTCTTGTTTGAGCAAAAACCTTCTCTCCTTTGTCAGAGAGAAAGAGGGATGAGGTGGGAGGGAAGGGGTGGTGAAAATATGGAAAAAGGGAGAGGGGAGGGAAGAAGGGGGAGAGAGGGAATATGTGTAGAGAGACTGATGACAAGAGGGATTAAGGATGATAAGGGAGAGAAAAGTCTTGAACCTTTTATGGCAGCTGGACCATCTCTTGAAGACAGAAAGGGCATGAATAGGTCTAAAGGAATGTAGAGGTGTGTGAACTGAAGCTTCACTCCCATGGACATTCTTTGTCCATCTGGGGCGTATAACTCTCCTACTGCAATAGCTACATGCAATATTGCATTAGCAGAGAAGGTTGATTAGCGAGGTAAACTTGTCTACACACTGTGTTTCGACAGTTAAGAAAAACCATTACTAGATCATTAAACATAATCTCCAGGCTTTGAACCGCGAGCGCCAAGCCCCTCAAGAAGATCATTGCTCTAATATGCTGAACAAACATAGTCTGGATATGGGGAATTAGCATCATCATTACCCAGGGTGTGGCGTTTTGACAACAGTTGCTTAGTTACATTAACAATGGTTGGTATTAGTTGTGTTTGCATTCACATCCTGTGTAGCAGGATCGGGCAAACACATATACTAGTCTGAATGACATTGAAATGATCATGAGAGAGGTACAACAGCATTGATTGAGTGAGTTATATCACTACCAAAATAACACTCTGCAGCCCCACAAAGTTTCTTCTGGAACTTATTTTGTGTAGTTAGCATTAACATTAGCCAAAGTTAGGTATTTTTGCGCTTTTATAGACCATGGTATGTCTATTTACATTAGCATTTCACGTCATTTCTCTGTATCTTCCTCCCCCTCTCCCTCCACAGAAAGGAGCTCTGGAGAACACCTTGGGAGAGACAGAGGCACGCTACAGCGCTATGCTAGCAGGGTACCAGAACCAGATCAACATGCTGGAACAGGAGCTGCAGAACGTACGCGCTAGCATCGAGCAGCAAGGCTGCGACTACAAGATGCTGCTGGACATCAAGTCACGCCTGGAGCAGGAGATCGCCACCTACAGGAGCCTCCTGGAAACAGAGGAGACCAGGTACAGTAACAACACTCTGCTTGCAGTTCATTTTCTGATGATATGAAGGGGAGATTGTGACCTCCTGTTTTTAAGAGCAAGCCACTCACTATAATTGTTCATTCTTTCCTTTCTTTCTTTTCAGGACCATTGGCCAAGGTAAATATCATCTACCTTAATTCATGGCTATGAACAATCCGATATAAAGCCTGCTGGTTATAATTATGTAATAATTATAACCAGCATACCGCTTATAAGCATGTAATAACAATTGTATTTTCTCTCTGCAGGAGGATCAAGAATCCAAACCACAACCACCACAATCCGCTCAAGCAATTAGAAGTCTAACTCTGCTGCCAGTGCAGAATATGATCAGAAACACACACACTCCCTCACACACAACACCACACACTGTTACAACCACAACATGCTTGAAATACCTGTGGAGTATCATCAACGCTACAATGTCTGTCATCCTGATTGGTTCATAAAACATAGAATCTGCCAATGATAGGAAGCCTTGTTGGAGTTCCAGGAAGTGGAATTAGGATGAGATGTAAAACAAAAATGGAAAAACAAACAGAATATTTTGCTCCATTGTGTATGAATGTTTTGTTTCTGAAAATAAATCTGCTGGTGAATACATTAACAACCCTTTTGTGTGAATGTAATCATTTCATTCAAATAGACAGTTTATGGAAATAACCTTGTTCATAGATCATATCATAATCATATGTTTAGATCACATACACATACAGTACATGTATGTTATCAAAACAAACTTATTTGAGATGGCAACTAATTTACGTTACATCCAACTATTTCATACACACACACCCACACACACACAAAGACACACAGGGGACAATCGATTACCGTTTCCCATACAGTGCCAAAGCTGTTATACAGTAGGGCTCTAAAGTATACCTGACCAACACAAACACCTCCACCCCTCCACCCCTCCACCTCCCCCCCTCCCCCCCTCCCTCTCTCCCTGGCCCACCTCAGGGCAAGGGTCATATCAGGACACCTGAGGGCTCCAACCAGCAGCACCATAACAGTCCTCGTCTCCTCACCTGATCTATAACAGCAAGCCAGTCGTCAACAAGCGAGTGGTCAACATGTCCTTCAAGCTCCACACCGTTACTCCACGCTGTCAGCGGCTCGGCCGACCAGGGGGCCATCACCAGGTACTCAAGTAACCACTACAGGTAAGCGCTACGGTGCAGTGGGGGCTTTGGGAGCCTTCCCTCAGGCTTCGGGGGCCGAGGACCGCGCCCATTATGAGGTCATCACCAACAAACACCACGGCGACCATGAAGCCTGGTTTAATCACAAGGTAACCAGAACCACTGTCATCACCTGCATAACCACAGTTTTGACTTCAACTGTAATTGAACCGTAATTAACTGCCATCGCCATGAACATGGTGCTGTTGTACACTGAAACCAAAAAGATTCTTCAAAGGATACCCCAACATGGTCAGCCGAAGAACCCTTTCGGAACCCTTTTTTCTAAGAGTGTGGGTGAAGTTCTCCCAGGGAGCTCTGACAGTACTGTAGTTGTGTTTGTTTGTTTGTTTCTTCCAGTCAGCAACCCTGCCAAGGAGGTGGCCATTAGCACAGAGACTATCCAGACCAGGGGAGGCTGGTGGAGGTAGAAATTGGAGGATGGGCTCATTGTAATGCATGGAATAGAATGAGAAATGGGTGTTTGATACCATTCTTCATTCCGTTCCATTCATTACAATGAGCCTGTCCTCCAATTTCTACCTCCACCAGCCTCCACTGATCCATGGTGACCTGACCACAAATAGTTATAATAAGATTTAGTGTACTTTGGTGAGCCAGAACTAATAGCATCTGATAATGGACTTTATTTAGCTACACATGGTTTAGTGTACTTTCAGCAGAAATCCTATCTACCACTACCATCTAATAATGGACTTCAACTGGGGATATTTTTGCCTTATTTGAGCAAAAATGTTGAATCTCTCTTTCATCAGAGGGAGGGTGGGAAGGAGGGGTGGTAAAGAAGGATGGAAAAAGTAGAGGGGAGGGATGGAGGGGGAAAGAACACTTGAAGAGATCTTAAAGGGGGGGAAAGGGACAAAAAGAGAAAGACAGCTGGACTATCTCTTGATGATATAATGAGTGTGAGTAGGTCCAAAGGAATGCAGAGA
The DNA here is from genome assembly GCF_951799395.1 of Argentina silus. Lineage (NCBI taxonomy): Eukaryota > Metazoa > Chordata > Actinopteri > Argentiniformes > Argentinidae > Argentina > Argentina silus. Next base: position 6,395,287 of record NC_139676.1, read on the forward strand.
TGTGTGAACTGAAGCTTCACTCCGATGGACAAGATGGAGTAGTCCATCTGGGCCTGAGTATACTGAAGTATTCACACTGCCCCAGTAACTCATGCTATATTACCCTACAGAGCAGCAGATAAATAAAAGGAAAGTAAACTAAGCAAAGAATCATCAATGCTGTCAATTTCACTTACATACTCTCACATTCTGGAAACAGTAAAAATATCACTAGCAGAATATTGCTGTAATACTGTACATGGACTGTATACAAAGCAGATCCTGTATAGTCTTGTTGTGGTACCTTAGCATCAGAATTAGCCACGTGTGGTTTGTTGACCTACTGTGAAAGTTGATGAATTGCAGTATCAACATCCTGTGTTGTATTAGCGTAAAGATGAGGCCTAGTGGGTTGTGCTGTCATTTATACTAGCCTGAGTTAGCTTCAAAGCTATCCTAAAACAGGTGCGTCTTTGACTCAGTGAGTATAATCAATTAGCATCAATACCTGTGTACGGTTCAAATTGTTTTGTTTTATAACCCTGGGTATATATTAGCATTAGCTTTTTGGGTGTTACCCCGCTCTCCAGTCAACCTAACTTTGTATCCCCCTACACACACACACACACACACACACACACACACACACACACACACACACACACACACACACACACACACACACACACACACACACACACACACAGGGAAGCTATGCACACCTATTTCCACTCCTACAGTAGATAAAAAGTGAACAATTTGCTCTTATGTGTGTGAATGTTTTGTTTCAGAAAATAAATCTGCTGGTAAATAAACACACATCCTTATCGTTTCTGTAATCATTTCAATCAAATAGAACTAGTTTATGGAAAGATTCCATATGTGACATTAGCTTGTAAACACATTTTCTCATCACATACAGAACATGTATTTATCTGGGAGTCATGACAACCATGTAATACTCCATGTGTGAGATAACAGTGTGGTTTCAGGACAGGATGGTAGGGACAATGTCTGACTTCCCCAACATGGAAAACATGAATACAAAATATGGCATTGAAACACTGAGAGGGTACTAAGAGTCCTGTGTGCTGCTGTGTGCCTTGAAGCTTACACACTCACGCACGACTCAATAGGAGTGAAGAACAGGCTCTGTGACCATGGAGGAGAGTGAATGACCTGAGGCGTGGTTTTAAACCACTCTAAAATGGGACACACCCGACTGGTGGAATAATCTTTGACCTCAGACCTGCTCTAGTGGTTTTCAACACAGTGTTACAACTGGTAGAGAGGTTCTTACTCACCAAGGGCTTCTGTTGCCTAGCGATACATACAAAAACATCGAATGGGGAGGCAAACACTGACCGGTTGAACAATGAGAGTCTTTGTGTTGATGGAGTTGCTATCTGTGTTGCACAGCTATCTGTGTGTGTGTGTGTGTGTGTGTGTGTGTGTGTGTGTGTGTGTGTGTGTGTGTGTGTGTGTGTGTGTGTGTGTGCGCTTGCGTTAATGCTGGACGGCCTAATATTGATATTTGAGCAGAATAAATAGGCTGCAGCACACATACACACCCGCACACGCACACTCGCACATAGACACACACACGCACGCACGCATGCACACATGCACGCACGCACACATGCACGCACGCACACACACACACACACACACACACACACACACACACACACACACACACACACACACACACACACACACACACACACACTCAGAGACATAGACAATTTCCTTCCTGCCAATGTTTTCATAAGACAACAATGCTCACAATGCTGAAAACATTGATTTGAAGCTTGTTTCTTGGTTACAAAAAACAGCGGTTAAATTTGCTGGGTGGTGACCTCATCTTTAGGTGACATCATTTTTGGCTGTGTAATTGTGCAGCTATAATTTGTTTGTTTTCTGTAACGTGTCGTCCTGTTTCTTAGTTTATGTTTGTCTTTGTTTCATGTAATTCATTTATTGTTTCCTGTTTTATTTTTGTGTTCCGCGCCTTGTCTCTCGTTTCAAACACTTCACCACCTGCCCTTTTCCCACCTGTGTGACCGTCTACCCCGCCCTGATTGGCTTTACCTGTTCCTCATAATCCTTCCCTGTGTATTTAGTCTGTGTGTTCCCCTGTCTCTGTGCCAGTTTGTCTTTGTACTTTGTGTCAAGCGTTCCAGTGATTGTTTCCTAGTGATAAGTATTCCTTTTTTTTTTTTTTTTTTTATCTCCGAGTGTGTTTTTGCCTCCCCCTTTTCGGATTATCTGCCTGCCTTTTTGAACTGCCTACCTGTGCACCAAACCCTGCTTTGCCTACCCTTTTCCTGGATAATTCTATCCATTGACTGCCTACCTGTGTACCAAACCTATCTGAAAGTAAAGACTTTTCTATTGGATTTAAGTTTTTGTCTCCAAGTCATGTCTTTGAGTCCTTTGTCTGAGTACTCCAGTCATTACATTTTCATCTACTAAACACCTTATCCGTAGACCACATCTGTCATTATAAACAGTTATTAGGTCTGGCCCATTTCCTTGTCACTCAACACATTCATTATTGTAGGCGTATACTGTACGAGGGGAGGCTGATGGAGGTAGAAATCGGAGGACGGGCTCATTCTAATGCATGGAATGGAATGAGGAATGGTTTTAAATGAAGAATGAGACCATTCCTCATTCCATTCCATGCATTATAATGAGCCTTTCTCCAAGTTCTACCTCCACCAACCTCCCCTGGTGTACGTGTACTGTAATTAGATTTGCTGCAAGTTAGTAATTAGCAGCTCATTCAACATCACCACTTGGTTTACATGAAAACATTTGACCCCTTTATGTGGTATTTCTCAAGATGAAAGCTGTCATGTGTTTAACAACAAGTTAAGTTGAACTTACTGTATTTTCCTCCTTTCCAAAAACTGATTATGAAAGCCTTCTGCCTCGGGAGGCCCTATGACGGGTGTGTGTGTGTGTGTGTGTGTGTGTGTGTGTGTGTGTGTGTGTGTGTGTGTGTGTGTGTGTGCGTGTGTGCGTGTGTGCATATGTGTGTGAGAGAGAGAAAAAGAGAGAGGACGGAGGAATTCAGTGAACGGGGGAAATTCTTCATACTACCGACAGTTTCTATTCTGGTGCAACGCTAAGTTTGACACATCAACTGGGGAAAGGCTCTGACCTCTGGCCAGGGTAGGTCACAGACGGGCTATGGCACCAGAACTATCTGTGAAAGCCATAACATCTGTCAAGGCTGCAAGACTCTCCGGAATGCCTCCAAGGGCACCCTAACACTCAGCCAATCGCTAGCTGCATGTGAAGTTTCACCCCCTAACGTTGCTCTCTCTCAGGTCTCCAAGTGTGCACTCCTGTCAGGGGAGGCTGGGGGAGGCTGGGGGAGGCAGGAATCAGAGGATGGGCTCATTGTAATGCATGTTCATAGAATGAGGAATGGGATCAAACACCATTCGATACCAATCCTCATTTGATTCCATGCATTACAATGAGCCCGTCCTCTGATTTCTACCTCCACCAGCCTCCCCTGTCTCCTTTACTCCCCTTGCATCGCATTTCAAAACATAGGATTGATTTAATCATGGGCTAGATGGAGATATACAGTATCCCCCATTTTTTCCCCCTATCCTTATCCTTATGAATCTATGGAGGGTTATGAATAATAAGTGTACCCTTCGGGAAGAGGGACAGAGATTGGTAATGGGAACGCCGCCCCAGCCAAGCGCTAACTGCCTGTGAATTTTCACCCCCTGGCGTTGCTCTGCCTCAGTTTTCTCTAGTGTCACTGACATCAAACGCTACCGTCAATCTGTCAGCTAAAAACACTCCTGACACTCACATCACTGACATACTGGCTAGTCTCTCGCATCAGGTCACTGTCACTTTTGCATTTCACTGTATACTTGTATGCACGTGACAAATAAAGAATCTTGAATCTTGAATCTTGAATCGGGTCTTCCTCTCCCACCAGAGCAATGTGAATCAGACACAAACTGTGTGGCAATAATAACCGCTTTTAACAAGGGACCGGTTGCACAATTCTGAGGGGAATTGCAGTGGAGATGATGGGGACAGAGGCAGCTGACTTAGAGGCAACAGGTCAAACAACTTCAGAATTTAAAACATAGAACCACACCCTGTTCTTATCTCACTCTGGATATAGAGCTACAGGTACTTTTAAATACATCAAAAATATATTATATCACAATGAGACTAACCTAGATAAATAAAGGTTAAATATCTTTTAGCATTTGATTGAGCCTGCCTGGAGTGCTCCAGTATATGGGCGGGGTTTGCAAACTCAATCAAAGTATTTGAAATTATATCAAAGACTATTCAAACCGAGGTCTGCAGGGCTGGGAGAGTGGCCTTCTCTTTAAGTGGGGGTTAGGTGGAAGTAATTAGAGTAAAAAAAGTAAAAAGTTCATTTAGCTAGTCTTTGAAAGTACACCAACTACTGTGAGAGATTGTGGCAGGGGAGGGAAAGGCAGACATTTGGATCATGTAATTACTGTGCGAAAACGACCATGACCTAGATCGTGTATCTAGTGCATACAATAGGTGATTAGAAGATAAGAGAGAAGAAGAGCCTTCAATTACTAGGAGACTTGATGAGTCAACATATCACAGGTGTGAGTGAGTTTAACGAGGATTTCCAGTACAGATAAGCATTCAACCAAAATAAGGAGAGGAAAAGTTTTCTTATGTGTGTTATCTCTAGTTTTCCTTTTCACAGTATGTAGACGTGTGTACTTTCAAATACTAGCGAAAGGAGCTTGAAGCTGCTCTAATTACTTCCTCCTAAACCCCACTTAGACAGAAGCTCAGTCCCGTCCTCGAATTTCTACCTCCACCAGCCTCCGCTGCGCTGTCTGCCAGACCTATTAGGTCTATCAGACCTGTTAGGTCTACCAGACCTGTTACCTGAGCATGTGCAGCACTCCTGGGGGTAAGAGTGCTTAGCAGTAGCGGATCTATTAAATAACACTGCTCACTGGCAGGGCAGAAACTGGTTTCAGGGCAGAAACTGAACCGTAAAAACAAACTGGCACTGGAAACATGAGGAATGACTCATTTTTCCAAACATTGAATGTTTGTGTAAAAGTCCAGTGGACTGACCAACTGATGGGACTTTTACCCAGCAAGCTATTTTCACTCTATTCGGTTGACATCTCAAGAGTGGTTATTCCAAACATGAATCACACATTTTGTATCAGGCCATCAACTCCCTTTAGAAACTTCAGTCCTCACATCCTCTACTCCGTCCTCCACTCACTTCTTCTCAAAAAGCATTGGAGGAGAATATCTAAGGGGAGGAACCCTGATTTGCTCCTCCAATGTGTTTTGAGTAGGAAGCCAGTGGAGGACGGAGGAGAGGACGCGAGGAATCGAGTTTGTAACCATTGAGAAAGGGTCCTTGCGGCTGTGGTGATGCAGTGCTATACTGACCTCTAGTGGTAGATTCTCCCCTCGCACTCTTTGAAGAAAGCTGGAGGTGTTTTTCCATAGATGAGTGAGCCATCTAATGGAGAAAACATGTAATTGTTACACCTGTACATGGTAGTTAGCAAATATCAGGCCTATTGTGTTGTTTACCAGTAAGTTATACCAAGTTATTTGCAGTTGATAAGTAACTAAGTCAGACAAAATAAGATTTAAAGGTAGACTTTGGGATATGACATCACCCCTGTGACAGAGCATGTGACAGAGCATGAAAATGAAATGACAGAGCAACAAAGATATTGTAGTGAACAAGAGCGAACAAGAGCGTCTACTGGTTTCACTGACCTTCAACATAAGATGGCAGAGTGCATGTGCCAGTCACATTCAATTCGCAACATGCTCTATTCTCTAGTCTGTTGCATCTCTGTTTTTTTAAAGTCTCTGGCAGCGTCTACCTTTAAGGCACAATATTGAGAGGTCTCAGGGTAATTATCTCTTTCAGAAACGCCTAGGTTTGACCGAGCAATAGATATGCAAAGCTCAGTAAACTATGCCTCATGTTGACGCCAAAGATTTCATGACAATAACATTCTATTCTAGATTTTATAATAGAATGTATTAGAATGTATCAGTATTACTTCGAGCTTTAGGTGCCTATACAGAATATGGCTGCCTGCCTGCCTGAACATAGTGGACAGATTAAACTGAGTTTGTTATGGGTCTGTTTGCTGCCATCTGGTGGATCTAAGCTGATCTTCTACTTTCATTCCCTACCAGCGTCTCTCCCTTCCTCTCACTTTCTCTCTCTTTCTCTGTCCTCTACCCCTAGCTGTGTGTGACATCACTCTCCTGCGCATGGGAGGCTGGTGGAGGGAGAAATCGGAGGATGGGCTCATTGTAATGCATACCATTCCTGATCCCGTTCCATGGATAATCCATGGATTTCTACCTCCACTAGCCACCACTGCTCCTGTATAGTCAGACACACGACTGGAGAGCGAAACTATTTCACCCCAAACTCAATATCAAGTCAGTACAAGCCCCTGTCTTTACTACAATAAGGTTTGCTTATCTGTCCTCGTTCCCACTAAGTATCTGTACTTGGCTCCCAATAAGACACCGACATTAGTGTTGTGTTATTATGACATCATCCTTCAGGGAGAACAGCTGGAGGCCTTTCATATTCTAATCATGTTTTACTGTGTCTCCAGTATCATTGCCACCATCTTCAATCATCTTTTTGCAGTTCTGCTGTTCCCACACAACTTATCTTTTGTTGTTGGAGACAACTGGCTCTGTGTCATCAGGTAACATCACCGGTTTGATAATCATCCATAATCATCTCAACTTTATTGATTCCAAAAGTGCTGTAATAAACAAATAAAAGTAACCACACCCTCTCTCTCTCTCTACACTCACATTTTAGATTTCAGATTATTCTCCCCTGAAAATCTTTTGTAATTTGTTTTCTCTTGATGGACACACCAACAATTGTTCTCCTTTTCCCCCCACTGACTTTGAATGGAAGAATAGCAAACCCCTGGTCTCCGGATGAATATGTTTTGAAATTCCACAGTGAATATGTGTCTTATTGACTTTTTCCAACAGAGGAATGTGTATAGTTTCATGTAGGGAAGGTTTGAGGAGTGTCAGTTTCATCATTTCCTTTCGAAGTTGGAAAACTCCTATAGAACTGGTAATCCTAAAGGGCATGAATGGAAGCATACTAGACCTGCCTGTAACTTCTCAACCCTATATAGTACAAACCTCTTCTTAGAGTATGCCATCTTAGCTGTATCTCTGATATATTATTTTAAAAAACAGCCCTCTAGCTCTATCCAAACTCCCAATCCAGCCAGAGAGCAATTATGTGTTGTCTCTCAATGGGAGACGAAAACCCCCAGTCATTTGCTTGTATCAGTGTTCTACAATGTAATGTCAAATATTCCTTTTGAGGGAATATTCTCTGATGTAAACTGAAATGCAAAGACAAATATCAGAATTGTTGAAATCTATTTTTAAAATGTTTTGGTGTCTCTCTCTCTCTCTCTCTCTCTCTCTCTCTCTCAAACAACGATAGGTGCTGCTTTAAATAAAGAATACATGATTTAAAGAAGAGTCTCTCAATTTAAAAATATGCAAAAACTCATATTGATTCTAACAGTGCTGAATATTCTCTCTCTCTCTCTCTCTCTCTCTCTGACAATGACTCAGGGTTTTACTTGGCAATAAAAGTGAGTCTGTCGTAACCCTAACCCTAACCCTAACCCTAACCCTATATACTGAAAGTTCATGACATGTCAGGTCAGTTCAGTTCTCTTCCTCCAGGAGATAAACTAAAGGTAAATGCTAAGTGGGATCTTTGGGACGACCCTACTCTAAACCCTAAGCCTAACTTTAACCCCTAACCTTACCCTAACCCTAATCCTAACCTTAAACGTAACCCTAACATTTACATCTTATATTTACATTAACATTTCTGACATTTAGCAGACGCTTTTATCCAAATCGACTTACAACAAGTACATTTGTCTAAGTAAGTGAATCATCTATACATCAGTCATCATAAGGAAAAAATCTATGGTAGGTGCCCTTGACAGTCACAATGCTAGAAGAAGGAAGGATTACATTTCTTTTTTTTTTATGTTTTATTATTAACAGTAGTGGAACTGTACAGGGGGGTAGTGGATGGGTCTTCAGTCGGCAGAAAATAGATAGTGACTCTGCAGTCCTGACAGCAGTAGGAAGCTCGTTCCACCACCGGGGAGCCAAGACAGTGAAAAGCCGGCATCATCCCAAGGATCCCACTTAGCATTTAGCATAAACTAAAGGTTTATTAGGTTCCTGTCCTGCCCTGACCTTTCTCTGTCTTGATGTTAGAGTGGTGTCCCTGACATCAACTGAATACTGCCACCTAGTGTCCAAGTGTTGAAAGAGCATGTTACATGGTTGGTATGATATCAGATGTGCTGGATGGAATGATAAAAGATTATCTTTAACTACAGTATGATTTCAGATCAGGGGAGGCTGGTGGAGGTAGAAATCGGAGGATGGGCTCTTTGTAATGCATGAAATAGAATAAGGACTGGTATCAAACACACATGCTTTTTCAGACTCATATGCTGTTTCAGATATGCTGTAGGATGAACAAGATATAACTCTTTTTTCCTAATAGAAATGAGAGATGTAAAAAAACAACAGTCATCAAATAGATATATCACTCTTTTTATTTTCATTTCATTGAACACTTCAATCAATGACCATCGATGATCTAATCAAAGATGGTTGACTTATAGTATCAAAGATGTCCAACATTTTTAAGAGTTCATTTAAACCAGACCAGGGGGGTGCTCTAACTGGACATTTGCTCCAGATCCACTTCTTCCGTGCGGGAGACCACCACTCCATCAATGATCTCCTCGACCACCGTCCTCACTCTGGTAGTCTTCACAGGCTCAGCTGAAGAGGAGACCAAAGAGAACCATTAGAACGTTAAGCATTCATATATCAGATATATATACACTGCATTCTAGAATGATCCTCAGATTCCAACAAAAACTCAGATGCATTCTAGAATAATCCTAAAAATTCCAAACAAATACATCCACTGGGTTCTAGAAAGATCTCTTAGTCCAATAATAGTCAGATGGATTCTAGAATGATCTCCTATTCCAACAATAGTTCAATGGATTCTAGAAAGATCTCCTATTCCAACAATAGTCCAATAGATTCTAGAAAGATCTCAGATTCCAACAATAGTCCAATAGATTCTAGAATGATCTCCTATTTCAACAATGGTCCAATGAATTGTAGAATGATCTCCTATTCCAACAATAGTCCAAGGGTTCTAGAATGAGCCCCAATTCCGAGTGCTTTCACTGATTATTGGAAAACAATATGAGAGAGAACAGCGTGCTTCTGCTTACGTTTGACTTCGACCACTTGTTCAACCTTCTTCACCACCTTCTCCACCACCTGTGTGACCACAGTTCTCCTGTGGGACAGAAGACAGAAAGTATGGTTTTCAGTATGTTCACATTAAAAATAATCTTTATTGATTTAATCACCTCTCTGCTTAGTAAGTCTTTCATGCCCAATTCCAACTCAACCCCTGGCCCCTGCATCAAGTACTTGTTGCAGATTCTCATAAAATTAGATAGGTATTAGCGATATGGTTACAGATCCATATTGCCGCTGGAAAGGCTGGATGGATTTAGTTTTTTGCCTATTTATCGAGATTAATTTAGATTTTACAAAAAGTGCTGGTGTAAATGTTAAATTATACAAGAAAGTATCTCCTCCCTCCCTCCCTCTCCTCCCGTCTTACCCAACAGCCTCTCCGTCCAGCAGCCTCCTGTACTCGGCGATCTCCATCTCCAGGCGTGTCTTGATGTCCAGCAGCATCTTGTACTCGTTGGACTGCCTCTCGATGTCCATCTTCATGTTGCCCAGCTCCAGCTCCAGGCTGTTGACCATGATCTGGAGCTGGTTGAGCTGGTAACTGTAGCGAGACTCTGTCTCTGACAGCTGCCCCTCCAGTGCTCCTTTCTGGAAGGGGCGAGGAGGAGGAGGAGGGGAAGAGGGAGAGAGTAAGAAAGAAAGACTTGTTATGATTCAACCTTGTCGATATTGATATATCGGAGGCCAAATTTGATTGTATATCAATGCCTTTAAACATACTGCACTGTACACAGCGTTTTCTGTTAAAGAAGAGCAGCTGTGACAGAATAATCAAAAGAATTGATCAAATCGCTTTGTCGAACATGTCATTATGATGAAACGGCTTCAAGTTTACTCATTTCCTCTCTCATTAGCTAATCCGTCATTTTCAGCGGTTACAGTGAAAATTAACTTGTAGCTTGTAACGTTTAACAGCTTGCTTGCTTGTGTGTGCGTGTTTGTGTGTGTGTGTGTATATGTGTTTACCAGGCTGAGCTGGGACTGCAGCTCGATCTGCAGGGACTGCAGGGTCCTCTTCAGCTCGCTGATCTCACTGTGAGATGTCTGGAGGGTCAGTGTGCTGGTGGTCACCACCTTGTTCAGCTCATCAAACTGGAGAGGGGAGAGAAGGGATTGGATGAGCAAGGCTGACCAATGGGAGGGGGTGGAAGGGACAGGGTGGGAACTGTGGCTACTCAATGAGTTCTTCATTTATAATTCTAATAAGGCCCAAATGGAGTTATCATGGGTATAATCATGTCTCTATAAAAGTTGAGTGTTTTGTCGATTATCTTTATCGAATAAGGGCAGTAAAGAAAATGGACTTCTAGGGCCAAGTATTCACTGTAAAAGTGGATAAGATCCTTTAAATGAAGTTATTGACAGTTGAGACAGATCCAAATGGTTATCCAGAAGTTTAATTCTTTCTCTCTCTCTCTCTCTCTCTCTCTCTCTCTCTCCTCACCTTGACCTTGTACCAGCTCTCCATGTCTTTGCGGTTCTTTTCGACGATGCCCTCGTACTGGCTCCTAATCTCCGCCAATATACGGGACATGTCCTCCTGGGGAGCCGCATCCACCTCCACGTTAACCGAGCTGGAGCCCATTTGGGCCCGCAGGATGGCCAGCTCCTATAGGACCGGAGAAAGAGGGGTCAAAGGTTAACCATGCAGGGTTTACACCAGTTGGGGATATAACTTGTTGATGATGTCAGAGGTCAATAGAGGTGGAAGGCAGGTAAAGGGGTCAACTTGGGTGAATGTCTGGTGTCTGAATGTCTGACTCTCAGCTAAGCATGGGTTACACTCAGTAATATGGCACATCTATCTTGGGGGCATCAACTGAAGAGGAAATTACAGGTTTAAAGACATGGGGTTGTTTAAGTGAGGCTTGGCTATGATTAAGAGGGTGGGGATGGGGAATGTACAGTACTCATGCTCTCTCTCTCCCCCTCTCACACACACACACACACACACACACACACACACACACACACACACACACACACACACACACACACACACACACACACACACACACACACTGACAGGCGGGTAGAGGGTCAATTTGGGTGAAAGTCAGGTGAGGTTACAGTACAACAGTAATACATTTGATCTATTTATGTGCTTCTCAAGAGCCCAGAGATGCAACAGGTGTCACAGGTATTGTCACAAGTTCAACCTTATGAGTCAACAAGTCACTTCAGTGTAACAGTCTCCACCTTTCATGATTGCATTACTGTATAGGCCTAGATGATAAGGATGTTAGCATTAGCTTTGGTGACATCCTGTACAGCAGGGGAGGCTAGTGGAGGTAGAAATCAGAGGATGGGCTCTGATACCATTCCTCATTCTATTCCGTGCACCCATCCTCTGATTCCTACCTCCACCAGCCTCCACTGCTTAACAGCTGCCCCTGAGTAAATAAATAATTATGCTGTATAAACTGTTATACTAATCCATCAGGAGAGGGGACTCGCCACCTTGTGATCTCTGCTGAGGTTAAACTGCTAGGCTGGTGCCACACGGCCGCAGGGCCTCATGTCATTGGCTGCCTGTTGTACAGGTACAGAAACGGAGCCAAAAGAGACACACCAGACAAGTTATGTCTGCTCTGCTGTTTGTATTATCAATAGTACGCCCAAAGACAACAGTGCTTGGCATGCTACAGTATAACAATTATGCCTCTAGTAACTCCATTCGACGTACAGTAGCGTAGGCTAGAATGCTGTTTTCTTAAAGGGAGAATGGATAAGAATGAGGATTTTTTAGATGTTGATAAAGCGATGATTCAGTAAGCATTTTACCATGAGGAATAGTTCACAGTATTATAACAAGTACTGAGGGCTCTTTTAAGAGACAAAGTAGAGTGAATTCGTCCCTAGACACTGGTCTTGGGTCAGTTTTGAGTCTCCCCCCCACTAATGGATAAGGTTAGAACTTGATGAGGGTAAGCTGATCCGAGATCTGTGCCTAGGCCTTGGGGAACCTCTGGGCCATTTTGGAGCCATTGGGGCCATTGGGGCCATTTTGACCCTGGCCTGACTCCTTTGCGGATCCCAGGGGAATGGACACCCACCTCTGCATGGTTCTTCCTGAGATAGACCAGCTCCTCCTTCAGGCTTTCGATCTGCATCTCCAGGTCGGAGCGGGCCATGGTCAACTCGTCCAGAACCTTCCTCAGACCAGCGATGTCCACCTCCACCGACATACGCAGGGCCAGCTCATTCTCAAACCTTTAACATGAATGAATGAATAGATTAAGGGATGGATGGATGGATGGATGGATGAAATGAAATGAAAGATTGAATCCCTTTCATAATTAGAAATACATAGAGGTCACAACATCAAAGACCAAAAGAAAACATTGAGTATAGTCATTTTATTGTAGTCCTTTTCAAGAGGAAAAGGAAAGACAATAGAATATTTAGTTACCAGACTAATTGGTAGTGCCACCAACGGTAAATATGACAGTGAAGTGTCACAAAAACAAGTCATACCAGTTGAGTGAAGGAGTAATGCCCTGGTAATTGTTTTATGTAAAAGTCCTGTGAATAAAGGTGACTTTTTTTCTGTGTGAAAAGTGTCAGTACGCACGCACGCACACACGCACACACAAGCAGAGAGAGAGACACACACGCACAGAGAGACACATTCACGTTCTACTCACTTGACTTTGAAGTCGTCAGCTGCCAGCTTGGCATTGTCGATCGACAGCAAAATCCTGGCATTGTCTAGGGAAGCAGCAGTGATCTGGAACAAACAAAGACAATATCACTTTAAAGATGAGAAGAAAGGAGGTAAAGCTGTCAACTGCCAAATTTCATGTCTCTTATACTGTAGTATGATATCATGAAAGATATATTTGTTAAGGGATTAAAAATCTGAGAGAAACTCAAACAATTGTAGTCCATTATCTTAACAGCCCACAAGTATGAAGGTGTGTCAGTGACTCCTTCACTCACACAGTGACATATGTGCTTCTATGGCAAAGTAATTTAGGAAAATGTAAATTGTATGAGCAAGCATGACTTGGCAAACAAAGGGTAATCCTACAGTACAACTGTATTGTAATATGATTCATTCAAGTATTATGTGCAGTAACATTGTCCTCTGACATGTTGTGTAGGTGGAAATTGATGTGAAAGTGGAACAACTCACTTGACAGGTACACAAACTGGGCTAAAGTGGCAATTTGAGTTTCACACCGGAACCAAGCCCTTTCTAGTCACGGTAACCTTTTTCTTTCAGTGGAAATAAACTCAACACGCATGTGTACGCAACAAGTGTGTCTTTCATGTTCAGTGAATCCATTACTTCTGAATCAAAGGTTTTACAAATCCACAACCTGAGGGCACAGTTGTAACCTGACAGCTTCTTTGAGAAGCAGGCAGCCTCTATGGGCTTCAGGATACAGTTGGAGTATTTAATGCCATAATTGATTACAGGGATTATATATGATCAGAGTGTATAATGTTTTTGTCACTTCAGGGATAACCTTGAAAATAATTTGAATTATGAGATGAGAAGATTTCAAAATGAGATGCTCTCTACCCTCATAAAACATGTAGGCAAGAGAGAATGTATACAAAACGTAGCCTTTTGTTGGTCAAAAAGCATCTAACTCGCTTCAATAAATTTAAGGTCCAGATGCTCACCTTCATGCGCAGGTCAGCAATAATCGCCTCGTATTGGCTGTAGTCCCTGACTGTGGTTCCCACGGACTTCTGCTCGTACCACTCTCGGATCTGGATCTCTAACTTGCTGTTGGCGCTCTCCAGCGAGCGCACCTTGTCCAGGTAAGTGGCCAAACGGTCGTTCAAGTTCTGCATGGTAGCCTTCTCGTTAACCGACACCCCAATACCGCCATTGTCCCCTCCAAACCCGTTGGACAGGTCAATACAGCCACCACCAATACCACTACCTATGCCTGAGAAGGACATGCGGACATTCTGTCCACCCGCCCCGGCGTAGACACTTGGTGCCCGGGACATGGAGACCCGAGAGTACCCCCCGACCCCGGAGAGAGACCGTGAGGACGACAAACCACCGCCCCCGGAGTAAGACATGCGAAGCGACTGAACACTCATGTTGTGCTTGAGTGATCGAGTGATAGTTAACGGTTGACCTATCGGGTGGTACGCGCAGTAGAAGAGCTGATGATGTTACCTGTTCAAGGTAGCAGAATATATACCCCTTGGAGGTGGGTGCGGCTCCAGGGCGTTTTGAGATAATTATTTACCGGAAAGTAGATCCCTCACGCATCATACAGGTGTGTCCGGGGACTCGAGTTCATTAGATAAGGTTGAACTGAGGTGTGGTGCGCTGAGGTGTGAGAGTTTTAAAAAAAGCCTCCGTCAGTTTTATCATCTCCTCGCTGTCTGTCGGTTGTCACGGCATCTTATGTGTCAGGTGAGTTGCTAATGTGAGGGGAATGTTAGAGCTTAGGTGCAAGCTGTTTCTTTCATCATAAAATACATGACACACTTTTCCCATCAGCTTTATTGGCTTTTGAATGTCTGAGTAAGCGTTGTAAAATCTAGACTAGACAGTAACCTCACCTATCTCAAATTTAAAGGGAGAAGGTTTGCAGGTAGTTTATATCATTTTGAGAGATTGAGGGACCTTAGTCGTGCCAGTTATAATCACATTAATTCACACATAAATACAGGAACTTTTTTGCATATTTGTTGAAGAAATGGGCAAGGGCAAGGTAGCCTATACTTTATGTTTCTTTATTGCCTGAGTGAAACTAAGATCTAGGTAATAATGTTCTGCACTATAATAAATAAATAAAGAGGAATTTATGACTGCATATTATATGATAAGCATTGTAACCATGGATGCGTTACTATGTTCAAGGTTCATATATGAAGATACACATCTAAGTAGAGATTTGTTTCGTACATCGTTCAACAAGTAGGTAAGGTAGGGGTATCTGAGAGGGAGAGAGGCGGGGGGGGGGGGGGGGGGTGGGGTGGGAGGGAGAGAAAGAGAGAGAGATGTGTTTGGAAGTGTGAGGGAGAGATTCCTCAGAAATGCATCCATTCATGTTATCATCATGTGCCCACCCTCTTTGACAGGTCCTTAGAGGTTTACATGACAGATGTAACAGTAACACACACACACACACACACACACACACACACACACACACACACACACACACACAAACAACCCTCCCCCCCTATAATGCCCTGGTAATTGTTTTACGTAAAGGTCACACACACACACACACACACACACACACACACACACACACACACACATGCTTTCACTATTGGTTGACAGCACACTTGAAGGTTGTTGGCATCTTAACAACTTCTCCTGGGGCAGTGTTCCATACATGTTCAGGTAATTGCAATAAATGACATATTATATATATCACATCAGCCAACTACAGGTCTTATGAGAGAACCTTTAATGTTGTCTCAATTGCTCAGAATAACTGAAATCCTTCTTTCCCACTGCCATCAGGCTCCTAAACAACGCATAGGAGATTATAATCATGGACTACCTCATATAACTGTACTACCTCATACTGAACCCGACTGAACCCGACTGTCCTACCTCATACTGAACCCGACTGAACCCGACTGACTACCTCATACTGAACCCGACTGACTACCTCATACTGAACCCGAATGTCAATTTTCAGTTTGCACATGCATAATTGCACTGTTTACATTTGCACTGTTTTATTATTATTATTGTTGCTTTTTTATTATCACATGCTGCCTTAAATTTTGTTATCTTGTACATTTTGTTTAGTATATATTGTGTATTTTTTAGTATTGTACTTTGGTTGGCATTCTGCGGACAGCAAAGCAAGAATTACATTGTACAGGGAAACATGTTTTCTACTGTGCATATGATAATAAACACTTTGAATTGAATTGAATTGAATTGAATCTTATTCTGCCCTGGGTTTGCTGTTAGGGGTTCCCCCTTTCTCTCTGTCCATCTCCCCCCCCTCTCTCTCTCTCTCTCAGCACATGTGGTTACTCTTCTCTCTTCTTCTTCTTCTTCTTCTTCTTCTTCTTCTTCTTCTTCTTCTTCTTCTTCTTCTTCTTCTTCTCCTTGTGTTTTAATAAAGTAGCATAATTGCAAGGTTAACAAGGTTTTGTTGTTTGTTCCTGTCCTTGCAAGCTTATAGATAATGATTCTTTGTTATCTTACCTCTGAATTGAATTTGAAAGTCTTTTGAGATCAAGTCAAATCATGTCAGGTCTAAGTTTATTGATCATGTGCACAGGATACAGGCTGTCATTTATACAAATATCCAATTATATCATCATATTCTATGTGCCTTGTGCCAAATAAACACTGTCTGTATCACTTTCAATGCTTGGTGTGCGATCTATTATATATTGAAGCTATGTCAGTACCTCGTAATTACACAATTGTTGACTCTGAGAAGAAGTGTTGATATATTTGGTTTGTTACTGCACTCACCTGGCACACAATAAACAACTTTCTCTAGTTCACCATTGGCAGTTCTCTCCAGGCCAATTCCTCATCCGGAAATCTGGTACTTAAGAGAATCAAATCACTAAGTATGACTCTAATTTAGTACTTATGGGCCTCAATGAGAGATTGCAAACACACCTAATGAAAGAACAGGAGCTATTGAATAGAGCAGCACCTGGTCTTTTCAAAACAATATATTATGACCAACAAGTAAGAGTGTGCGTGTGTGTGTGTGTGTGTGTGTGTGTGTGTGTGTGTGTGTGTGTGTGTGTGTGTGTGTGTGTGTGTGTGTGTGTGTGTGAGAGAGAGAGAGAGAGAGAGAGAGAGAGAGCATGAGTACTCACTTAAACCTCACTTAAACAACCACATGTCTTTAAACCTGTAATTTCCTCTTCAGTTGATGCCCCCAAGATAGATGTGCCATATTACTGAGTGTAACCCATGCTTCGCTGAGAGTCTCGTAATTGCTCTCTCCCTCCGTCTCTCTGTCTCTCTCTCTCTCTCTCTCTCTCTCTCCCCCCATCTCTCTGTGTTTCTACAGGATCAAAGGCAGGCCATGTCATCATGCTTTAATATGGTGACGACCTTTACACAGGTGTGGCTGATTAAGTTTTCTGTCATCATCATCATCATCATCGCATTGCTACCGTCTTTGATCATTGAGAGACTGCACCATTTGTTTTCATGAATTGTATTATTCAGAACTTATTTATCCAGGTTTATTCATTGAGAAACATGCTTTAAATACGAGTAGAAGAACTTTGAAGTCAATTCTAAATGATACAGGGAGCCAGTGCAGAGCAGTTAAGACTGGACTGATATGCTCTCTCCTCTTAGTTTTTGTCAGTAGCCTAGCAGCAGAGTTTTGATTTAGTTGGAGCCTGTCTGTAGACTTCTTGGGGAGTCCAGTAAAATTGCATTACAGTAGTTAAGTCAACTTGAAATAAAAGCTTGAATCAGTTTTTCAGCATCCCGCTGAGTTAAAAACGGCCGCACCTTGGCAATGTTTCTCAGATGAAAAAAGGCTGTCTTGGTCACCTTGCTAATGTGGGAATAAAAACTCAGATCAGAGTCTAAGATAACACCAAGACTTGTGACCTCTGACTTAATCAAGGGAGTTAGATTCCCAAGGCTATTTAAAAACATAGGCCATTTGTCTTTGGGGCCAAGTAAGAGGATTTCAGTTTTGTCCTCATTTAGCTTTAAAAAGTTATTGTTCATCCATTTATTGACAGCTGATAGACAGCTAGTGAGGGGGCAAATAGCATTAGTATCATTTGGTACAACAGACATGTATAATTGAGTATCATCCACATAGCTATGGAAGTTTACATTGTGTGCTCTGATAATGTCGCCAAGCGGTAGCATATACAGTGAGAATAGTAAGGGACCAAGGCCACTTCCTTGTGCAACACCAACCATCAGCGCTGAAGTGGGCCGTCGCTGCTCTGGGCAGTAGCTCCGCCTTGGCGTCGAAGTACGAGGATTTTTCAAGGCGGAGTTCCGCTTCATCTTCGATCACCCCCAGGAGGGCGCAGACGCAGCGTCCCAATTCCCACGATACCCCCCATTCCCACCCTGGTTCCCAGGGTCGAGGAGGAGCCGATGCAGGTCGGCAGGTCCCATCTGTCCGCAGCGGAGCGCGAGCAGCGTTTCCCGGACCAGCATTGCCTCTACTGCGGGCAAACTGGTCATTACATCCGGGCCTGCCCGACTCGTCCTCGACCCTCCCACGGCAAAAGACATGGCTTTCCAGAGGGAGGGGTCCCTTGCCCACCTGGGCACCCCTCAACGCTGGCTCATCCCCACAACCCTCGCATGGAACCAGGAGTCCTATAGCCTGGGTGCCTTCCTGGACTCCGGGGCCGACGACAGCCTCATAGACGCCACCCTGGCTAAGGAGGCTGGGATTCCCCTGCTCCCCCTGGATACCCCTATTAATGCCCAGGCCCTCCTACTTCGCCGACCCCTCCCTGTTGGACGAATTCTATCAGGCCCATCCCGACGCTCGATACGTGTGTCCCGTAAGGGGGGGGGGGGGGGGGGGTACTGTTACGGTCCCTCTCCCTGACCAGCCCTCTGGCACCACCTTGAGGCCCCGGCGATCATCGCTGGAGCGTCCACCTCCCAGTCGACAGCGCACCTGTTCCCTGTCTCCACTCAGCACACCTGCAAACCATCTGCAATCACCGCCCTATAAGAACCCTGCCTGAACTCCACTCCAGTGCCAGAATGTGTCCCACTAACCCTCGTCTTCCTCGGATTCCCCCTCGTCTACCTTCCACGGACCTAGCCATTCCTGTGTTGACTACCTACACGGTAATAAAGGGTAAAATAAAGGTGGAGAAATCCAGGCTCCATCAATAGAAGTACACACTTAATAAGTGGAATAAACGTTTGAGCTAAGAAATAATAATAACTGGTCAAAACAGGTATAGGGCAACGGGGTAAACAACTAGATTACACGGATACAGACGGGCAGACAGAATAACTCACGTACGGACAGAGAGAATCTCCGACAAGGACCTAGAGGAACACACAGGCTATATATAGCAAACACATGACAGGACACACAGGTGATTGGAATACTGGTGATTCCGCCAGAGGACGGAACCAGAGTCACCAGAACAGCAACATCGGCAGCAACAATCTCCTGTCCTCTATGATAAACACTTGGGACTCTATTTTATCTGGTATTTTCAGCCAGCGCAGAACGGACGCACAGGTGTCATCCAAGCACAGGCGTATTGGCGTATTGGCAGTAACAGGTGAAAATACCACAGCGCTGAAGCACTGTCTCATCAGCGGTCAGGTGGGTGGAGTAACGGTAAGAGAGATCAACTGCCATCAGGTGCCCTGAATAATTCTGGCTTAAATTCTGGCACAAATATTTTTTTTACACACATAATTTCATTCATAGTGATTTGCATACAGTGTGCCTCAATGTTATGTTTTACATTTTTAAATGATCCATCAAGCATTTCCTCTAGGGTTACCATGAAGAATGTGTTGTGGCCTCCCTAGAAAATCATTTATCATTGAAGTCATGTCATAAACAAATGGTTGTTTGTCCCAAACTGAACCCTGGATTCTACCCTATCCACCTAACTTCAAAGGGCTAACAAGTTTCAGAAAGTAAATTGCATCTCTTGTGCAAATACCCCAGACCCCTAGGGCAATGTTGTCTTGTCAGATTTGAAGAAGCAGCCACATAGACACACAGAGAAAACATTTGCACGATTCACCTTTT
This sequence comes from Argentina silus, assembly GCF_951799395.1. Taxonomy (NCBI): domain Eukaryota; kingdom Metazoa; phylum Chordata; class Actinopteri; order Argentiniformes; family Argentinidae; genus Argentina; species Argentina silus. Next base: position 6,415,368 of record NC_139676.1, read on the forward strand.
ACCCAAGGCTCTGAGTGACTAATTATGCTCATACACTATAGTGTGACTGATTTATCTATTATACAGTATATGACCCCATCAATTATATTCTATTCAAATTCAAATTCAAAAAACGTTATTGTCTATCACATAATAATGACAGAAAATTACCTTAGGTTAGAGAGTAGAGAGAAAAACATAAAAAACATACATGAAAGACTCTCATAAAATTACATTAAAAACACAAACAATTCCATAAATAAATAAGAGCAGGTGTGCAGAGCTGCATTAAAACATAGTGACAGTGTATTTGGCCTTATTTAAAATGGATATTGCAGTAGGAATGAAAGTTTTTGTAGGTAGTTTTTTTGACCAGTGCTCTAAATCGGCTGCCTGATGGGAGCAGCTGAAAGGAGGGTGAGGGGGGGGTGAAGGGACCTTAGTGATGGAGTCTGCCTTTCTTTTTACTGCGTGACTGTAAAGATCTGAAAGTTGGGTTTGAGTGATGCCAGTGATTTCGGTTGCATGCTTGATGATTCATTTTTTTTTTCTTGCTTTTCACTATTATATATTTCATATTCTATTGGAATATGATTATATTCTATTCCATTCTATTCTATTGGGTTGTGGGTTGGTAATGTTATTAAGGCTTTTATTTTATTTTATTCTATTCTATTTGTGGGATGGTAACGTTATTAAGGATTTGTTGTTGCCCATGTTGTCTTGACTTGCATTTGAAGTATGTGCCCATCCTTGTTCTCCACAGAGACCCAATTGACTGCAGGGATGTACACCACTCCTAGGTGTTCTCTAATTGTTTCCCAGAGAAACAAGAACTCCTCGACCCTGAGGCGCTTCTACTAAAATACCATGTCAAAGCAGATTATGATGAGGACTAAATACAGTTGTGGTCAGAAGTTTACATACAGTTGTAAAGAACAGGCAGTCTTGAGTTTCCAATCATTTCTACAACTCTTATTTTTCTGTGATGGATTGATTGGAGCACATACTTCTTTGTCACAAAAAACATTCATGAAGTTTGGTTCTTTTATAAATGTATTATGGGTCTTCTGGAAATGTGACAGAATCTGCTGCTATTTATTATTATTATTATTAATTATTATTATTATTATTATTATTATTATTATTATTATTATTAATAATAATAATAATAATAATAATGTATTACTTTTATAAAGCACCCTGCCCCCCCCAAAAAAGAAAAGCAAAACAAAATGTATAACCATATTATAAAAGCAGCAATCAAATATTATTTTACTTATTAATGTTTCATCATCCAGAGTTGTTAGAAATCACACTTTTTAATTTGATAAGACAGCTAATTCAGTTTAAATAACTGTATTATCTAGTTGAGTACTTTTATGTACTGTACAGTAGGTCTGATACACTGGTAATGTGGAACGTCACTGGGGACACCCAAACAACCATGCAGTGCTGTAACACTGACATGATAATGCAGATATTTGGCTGAAAATGAAATTGACTTGTGTTCCTCATTTGACTTTCCCCATCATCCCAGAAACGGAGACAGTGTGAAAAACTGTGCAGACTAGAATAAAAAATATATTAAAAAAACATTTTATCAGGTCAAAAAAATTCTAAAATAGCTATATTTAGAAGTCTCCTTTGGAGCTTCCAATACAAACTTGCTATGTTTGTCCAGCTTTGTCATGGTATTCTTTCATTATGACGCAATCACTTTACCAGTGTATTGTGATGTGACTCCAGGAGGCCCCAGGTAGAATTTTGAAGCCAGAGAACTTTGGAACTCCTTGGTCAGTAAACAGCTTATCACAACTAAGTCCTGCTACATTATGCTTTTATGATCAACATACTCTGCTATAATCCCAGTCAAGATATCAGTCTCATATGGATTCCAATATTATATATATATATATTACAATCCATATTAATTTTTGCAGAGTTAAATTATTAATTTACATAAAGTGAAAGTGACAGATATACTGTAGGAAAAGACAGATGGACATATATGGAGTTACTGTAGCTAAGCTATGTAGCATGTCAGCCTGTTAACCATGTAATGATTATCTACACATCAACTATACACCCTTCAACTTCAACACCTTCCCCAGTCAACATCGTGATCACCTGTTGCTGTAGGCATTTTCATCACAGGGAGTGGTGTGTGTGTGTGTGTGTGTGTGTGTGTGTGTGTGTGTGTGTGTGTGTGTGTGTGTGTGTGTATTTCTCCCATGCACAACACATACCTCTCACATACCTGTCTTAAGTCTTTATAATGGAATGACGGTAACATTATAATAGTAAATAAATAAATAGGTCATTTTATAATAGTAACCTCTTGGAGGACAACTAATAGTAACCTCTTGGAGGACAACCAACCTACAGTAGGACCCACCCACCAATGTTACTGTCTGTGGATGCCTGTCGTGTCTGGTTATCTTTGATGTCTCAGGTGTGGCTGGGTTTGGGGCTAGGAGGGTGGGGTTGATAAAGGCATGTACTATCAGAGGTTGGGGAAAGTCACCTGGTGAAAGTATACTGGCACGAAATTAAAATGGCTTTAGTAAAGATTTAACGGGCGTTTATGCAGTCTGCAGATGGACTTAGCCTCCATTCAGACACTTAAGATGACAATGGTTTTAGGATTTAAGTAGTGTCTATTCAATCTCTCTGAAGGACTTGTATACAGTACATTCACACATGAATAGGGTCGTCTCAGGTGAGGAGTCAGCCGCATTCACGCAAGATTAGAAGAGGTTTAGGTTGGTATTAGGGGCCATCTCAATATGCAGTCTGCTGTATTTGATTTCCATTGTAGTTTTAGAACTAAGGTCACGTAAACAGGATAAGAGAGGGATTTAGGATTTAAAGGGTGTTTCCCTGTGGATGAGATAATTCAGTGTTTGTCTGATGGACAATCATTAATTTGTGATGACTCGTATTCTTGAAGAGCCGTAGACTAAAGACCCACCTCTTTAGGCTGCACCTGGGCTCCTCCTCCTTAGACCTCTCCACCCCCTAACACCATATTGTATAGTTGATTCACTTACTTAAACAAATGTACTTATTGGAAATCGCTTTGGATAAAAGCGTCAGCTAAATTACTTCAATGTAAATGTAAATGCAACAGTTGTGACTTTTAAAATGGTGAAGTTACAAGACCAGGTTCAAAATGGGTTCTATCTCTTTTTTTTTCTTCAGTTAGCACATTTTGAAGATACTGGCTAGATTAACAATCCGTGAAATTCCTGTAAGCATTCATTGAACACTGAATTTATAATAATTAGTCTAAAGACAGAAAAAATTAAGAAGGAGGAAAGAGAGAAAGAGTTGACTTAGAACAACAATAGCATTGTTTACAACAGAGGCCCTGTGTACAGTACTACAGCAAGGGAAAGTGATGGGGTTGAATGAACCAATAGGAAGCTTGGAGTGTACAGATGGCCAATAGCTTAAATCATAAAGCGTCATGTTAAAAAAGTGGCCCGAGGTACTCCCACAATTGTTTACAACAGCAGTTTGGCATTATAAAATGCCCATAGGGAGAGTAAATCTTTATTTTGTGGTAGATTGTGGTGGCTTTCATGAATCATAAAGGGTCATGTTAAGAATGTGGCCCGAGGCCAGAGGATCACACTCATACTTGTGACATGTGATTCTGCAAAATTCTGACTGTGTGTAGGCTACATCCTAGTCTCAGGGTGCGTCCTCATAATCTAAAGTGTCTTTCTCTCCTAGCCTCCTCTCCTAGTCTCCACATTAAGGCTCTAATATACAGTCATGAGAAAAGGTTAGGACACCCCCCAAAATATTAAGTTATTCTTTTAAAAATATGGACATATCAATATTTTATCTTCTTTCTAACAATATCTATAGATAAAGGGGATGTAATTGAACAAAAAACAATGAAAATGTAACTTTGTAATCATTTATTTAACGAAAAATTAACAATAATGCCAATTCCTACTGAGGAAAAAGTTAGGACACCCCATGCCCTAATAGCTAGTATTGCCCCCCTTGGCTGAAATAACCTCAATTAGACGTTTCTTATAACTGTCTACAAGTCTCTGACATCGATTGGGAGAAAGTTTTTCCCACTCCTCCTTGCAGAATTCTTTCAGCTGTGGGATGTTAGAGGGGTGTCTTGCATGCACAGCCAGTTTCAAATCAATCCACAGCATGTCAATAGGATTAAGATCCGGGCTTTGACTTGGCCATTCCAGAACTCTCAATTTCTTTTTCTTGAGCCATTCCTTGGTAGATTTACTGGAATGTTTTGGGTCATTGTCATGTTGCATGGTCCACATCCGCTTCAGCTTCAACTTTCGAACAGATGGTCTCACATTTTCCTCAAGCACCCTCTGATACAATACAGAATTCATAGTGGATTCTATGATGGTGAGCTGACCAGGCCCTGCTGCAGAAAAGCAGCCCCAAACCATGACATTTCCACCCCCATGCTTCACAGTTGGTATGAGGTTCTTGTTCTCAAATGCTGTCTTGGTTTTGCGCCAAACATGTCTACTCTTACTATGCCCAAATAGTTCAACTTTGGATTCATCTGTCCAAAGCACATTGTTCCAGAAGTTCTGGTCTTTCTCTAGGTGTTCTCTGGCAAACTTTAGTCTTGCCCTGATGTTTTTTTTTGACAGCAGGGGTTTCCTCCTTGCACACCTCCCATGTAATGCAAACTTGTTCAGTCTCTTTCTTATGGTGGATGCATGTACTTTGACATCAATTGTGGCAAGAGATACCTGTAGGTCCCGTGATGACATTCTGGGATTGTTGGAGACTTCTTTAAGCATCTTTCGGTCAGCTCTTGGGCTGAACTTGCTTGGGCGGCCTGACCTGGCCATGTTGGTGGTGGTTTTAAATGTTCTCCACTTGTAAATTATTTTCCGGACAGTGGAATGGCTAATTTCGAATTGTTTGGAGATCTTTTTATATCCCTTCCCAGACTCATATGCATCTACAATTTTTCTTCTGAAGGCCTCAGAGAGCTCTTTTGATCTCGCCATGGTGATGCAACTCACTTCAACAATCAAGAGCAAACCAAACTAAATGTCTGAGGTTTAAATAGGACAGGCTCCTCCAAAATCCTCTGTAACGATGTTCTAATCATTTGCACCTGATGTGGTGCTCTTGATTATAATTTTAGGCATTTTAAGTGGAACTAAATGTGGGGGTGTCCTAACTTTTTCCTCACAAGAAGATTGCATTTCTATTAATTACATTTTACCAATCATTTTTTAAATAATTTGTTTCAGTTGTATTTGTTTAGTTTTATTACCTCAATTTTTCAATATTGTTCAAATGAATATCAAATGTCCATATGTTTGAATATGTTGAAGAAGACAAAGGTTTTCATAGGGTGTCCTAACTTTTTCTCATGACTGTACTATAAGGTCTTTCTCCCATGCACAACACATACCTGTCTTAAGTCTGTATAATGTGTCGCCATAATAATCTCTCCTAGTCTCCTCTCCTAGTCTCCTCTCCTTATCTCCTTTCCTTCATCTGCACTTATCTGCACGTAACATGCTTTCTCTGGTGGCTGCCTCTTCAAATCATGCGCGCATGCAGAAACACAACAGCATGTCTGACAATGTTGTTATTAGGGAGGATGTTGTTGTTTGGAACTTCAAACTGAGTTTCGCTACGGTGACTAGAGATGGCAGTGTTCCAACAGACTTACGCCCTGCTCCTTTAAGAGTTTATGTGTAGTTAATACCAGCTGCAGGACTGGATTTAAGACATAATACCCTACAAATCAGGGCTGAGTACCTTGCATAATGATATCATGTTCAGACAAAATCCTTCTTGGCGTGTTATGAAGGTGTGTGTGTGTGTGTCTGTGTGTGTGTGTGTGTGTGTCTGTCTGTGTGTGTGTCTGTGTGTACTTCAAACAACTTCAGTGTTATCGTTATGCTACACTTGGCATTGGAACAACATAGGGATTGGCTGAATCACGTGCTGATCTGGAGCCATGTTATTTCCTTCAGCCTGCGTTGAGGCAGTGAACCGAAATCAAATTTGATTTTCATAGAAAAATAGATAGCAGAATGTAGCACACACACACACGCACACACACACACACACACACACACACACACACACACATACACACACACACACACACACACACACACACACATGCATATCACAGGCACATTTTTTGGGGGGGGGTAGTTTCAGCATCTAGAGGCCATTCACATGTAAAGGGCGTTTCCAAATACAGTGATGTTTGTCGCTAGAGTAGAGTAGAGTAGAGTAGAGTAGAGTAGAGTAGAGTAGAGTAGAGTAGCAATTTAATAATCCCCTAGAGGAAATAAATATTCAGACAGATATACAGTACAGTACAAAAGACCACATACAACAATGTGATGTTGACCTCCCCAGTCACAGTAATTCCCTGCCTCAACGTTCCTTCGTTGTCGTGAGATGACGCAGCTTCTCTCCAAGGCTTGTTGGAAGAAGAACGTATCGTGCCGGCTCGAGGGGAACAGGCTGGGTCACATTCCCCGTGCGCCCACAGTCACACAGTCACAGTCAATCACGCAGAAAGGTAGACACAGGGACGTACGACTCTCTCTCTCTCTCTCTCTCTCTCTCTCCCAGGCTCTCAGAACACGGCTGCTGCATACGGAACTAAGGAACGCCCAGGCGGGGTGTTGTTCTGGTGTTCTGTGACCTGTGACCTAACGAGCTGCTGCCAGGCATTATCAATAGCGCTCATCATCACCTCGCCATTGCAACCACAACGCCCTCCTGCCAAGGGGATAGGCCAGGCAGGCAGACAGGCCTCAGCGCGGCGCAGAGTGGGCGTGTGTGTGTGTGTGTGTGAGACGGTAAGTGGTGAGTTTGTGTATATGTGTGTGTGTGTGTGTGTGTGTGTGTGTGTGTGTGTGTGTGGTTGGGGAGAGGGGGGCAGGGGGGGAGTACCCTAGTGGCCTTGTGTGGTCCCTCTCCACATTTGTTATTCTCTGTTTGTTTTTCATTTGATGTGGTTGTGTGTGTGTGTGTGGTTGTGTGTGTGTGTCTGTGTGTGTCTGTGTGTGTCTGTGTGTGTCTGCTGCCTGCTGACTCTCTCCCGTCTCCTCTGTCTCTCTCAGTCCTGTCCAACTAAAACAAAACCATTCAGGATAAAGTCTCTCTGACAGATTCATGCGTTTATTTACGGCGCAAAAACCACAGCACTGTCTTCGCAAAACATTCTAGGGAAAGCTGGCGAAGCCCTTCGCCCACTGTCGCCTGGTTCCGGGCCAGATCTACCTTTACGCCCTTTAATCTACCTCTAACCAAGATTTCGCAGTCATCATTTAACAAATTCCTACTCATTTATTCTCATGATGTCATACAGTACATGGTTGGCATGACAACAACCGAAATAATAGTTGGCTGAAGTAGAAAAGTAAAGGTGAGTTTTAGCGAGATTACTGAAGGCGATGACATAGCAGACTACGTACCCCAGACAGACACAATACTTCCAGGAGGTTTATAGTCTGCGTGGGTATATGGTACAGTCAGTAAGTGCTGGCTCAGTGGGTCTGTTTGTACTGATAATCCTTCGATCCTCACGAGGGGTTCAGAAGGCGAGGCTGTTTGCTCAGAGAGGAAGCGAAAGCCTTCTAGATCAACCTTCAGTCATGTGATGTTTGCATTAAACACATTTAGTGGAAAGAAAGTTGGCTATTCAGGAGGTGAATGAGTAATGTCCGCTCCTCTGAAGCGGGATTCTCCGACCGGTGATTCATCGAAATGCGCAAAATACACGTTTAATTCAGTTTGTTTTTTTCGATATGTTTTTTTTTTTTTTTTTCTTCATTCTTGAAAGTGAAAGTCATATTGATCCAACGAGTCAACCAACCCTCAGTCATGTGATGTTTGTATGAAATACATTAGGAGTGTCAGTGGAAAGAAAGTTGGCTATGGAGGACTTACTAGGGAAATGAGACATGAGTAATGAGTCCGCTGCTCTGATCTGCAGTATTCTCTGACTAGTGATTCATTGAAATTAGTTTTTTCGAGATGTTGTTTTTTTTCATTTTTCATTTAGACACAAAACGCCTCGTCATACAGATAGATATTCTCCATGAAGTAAACACAAGCCTTTCTATTAGAATAGCTACGACTCTTATGCCCAATGTAGTGGTAGTTTTGGACCATGCAAAGGGGGGACTGACTCTAAGGCGTGGTTTTTGAACGAAACGAAACCTTTTTAAAGGGCATCCTCCTCAACACATAAATAGGTGTTGTGTGTCCTTACCTGACATTGCACATTCTCCTGTCAGAGTGGTTTTAACTTAGTTGTACTGCACCTGTAACCCTCAAACATTCTTTGCCTGCTTGGGATGCCATACCGCCAACATCTTAACCACGCATAGCTACAGTACATCTTTTTAGAATGTCCTGTCTCAAACATTCTGTATATACTTATCATCATAATACCTCAAACATAACGCTTATTGTTGACTGTCTTTGTGGGTTGTCAAAATGTCTGCAATGTCTTACAACACATCATTACTTTACTCATTAAGTTGTGTCAGCAGTGATTTATTATGTTGAAACAAAGGTGGATTAGTGGCTTTGAAGTAACAACACACTCAGTGTTGACTGTTGTTCACCACAAGAAAACAAAATTCTGTAGTCAAGGAATGAAGAACATCGGGAAATAATTGCTCCAGACAGACAACAGCACACACACATATACACGCACGCGTGCACACACACACACACACACAAACACTATGATGTTGATGGTGGCCAAGGGAATTGAGCAACACAAAGTGCAAGAGATGTCAGTGGCAGACCTCATTAATCAGTTTATAGACCGACATTTCACATCATTTTATGAAGTATAATATTTGCAGATACTGATAAACAAACAGACAAACAGTCTATCTCTCTCTCTCCCTCTCACACACACACACACACACACACACACACACACACACACACACACACACACACACACACACACCTACACACAGGCACATACACTCACAGTG
>NC_139676.1:6426857-6429357 GCF_951799395.1 Argentina silus
GATCTAGCATGAGCTGCAGCCACTCCCTGATTGATTGTCCGTCTGTATGTGAGGTTAAAGGTACGACAGGCGTTAAGAATCATGCGGTACGCTATTCTTTGGTCTCTTAATATGTGTACCCAAAGGAGGGATGACGATGTCCAATTTCATTTTCAGTGAGAGTGTTTCGAATGTATGTGTTGTCTAAAATCAGTTGATTATCACAACGACCCAGCTTGCCTTGCAGCATTTGCGATGATGTTTCCCAGGTTTCCCATGTGTGAGAATGTCACACACACACACACACACACACACACACACACACACACATACAGCATGTCACAGCATGTACTATAGCATGTCACATACACACACACACACACACACACACACACACACACACACGTGTATCACATTTCAAGTAGAAATCGGAGGACGTGCTCATTGTAATGATGGAAAGGAATTAATCAAAACATGTGTGGTATGATATCTGATGTGTGGCACTGATATCTCCCTTGTCAATCTTCAGTTGACATAAACTCATGATTTACACTGGTGATTTATTCACAGAAACCTCAGGTCTACAAACAGGTTTCTGTCTCCTGTCTGTCATTGACAGCTGGTGGAGGTAGAAATCGGAGGACAGGCTCATTGTACAATAATGCATTACATTTACATTTACATTTATGGCATTTGCGGGAATCAAACCCACAACCTAAGCGTTGTTTGCGCCAGGTTGCAACGAGAGGATATAGTGTGGGTAGAGACTGACTGGGAGGGGGTGGATATGAGGGGAAGGGAGAAGGATACAAAATGACGATCAGAAACTGGAAGAGGGGTAACAGTAAGGTTGGGGGTATGGGAGGATCTGGTGAAGACAGGGTCAAGCTGATTGCCCGCCTTATGAGTCGGAGGAGAGCGGGACAGAGTAAGGCCGAAGGAGGAGAGAAGGTCAAGTACTCCAGACGAGTGAAGCCTCTCTGACTGGATGTTGAAGTCACCCAGTAGTGAGAGCGCTGTGCCGTCCTCAGGGAAGAAGCTGAGAAGGACATCCATCTCATCTAAGAAGTGGCCAAGCTGACCTGGTGGACGATAGATAATGACAATGTGACGTTTGACTGGAGAGGTGACAGAAACAGCATGGAATTCGAAGGTGGATATGGACAGGTGTGTCAGGGGAAGGACATTATGTGACCACATTATGTGGTAGATACCATTCCTCATTCCATTCCATGCATTACAATAAGATCATCCTCCGATTTCTACCTCAACCAGCCTCCCCTGGTGTGTGTGTGTATGTGTGTGTGTTAGTGTGTTAGTGTGTGTGTGTATGTGTGTGTGTTAGTGTGTTAGTGTGTGTGTGTGTGTGTGTGTGTGTGTGTGTGTGTGTGTGTGTGTGTGTGTGTGTGTGTGTGTGATTGGCTTGGCTTGATGTAGGGGCTCTGGTGCAGAGTTCCCCCCTGGCTGCTGTCTTGGACCAGGTCTGTCTTATAAAATAGATTTGATCCCAATGAGACGAACCTGGATAAATAAAGGTTAAATGAGAATTAATTGAATAACTATCTATCATAGGGAATCAACCAGGTCATGTTCAGTTGGAGAAGTGCCCTCTTTTTAAAAAAACAATATTAAAATTTGGATTGATCCGATCTGTTATTTCTCAAAGGGTAATTAAACAAGAACCGGTCTAGATCAATGACAGACACCTCTAAGATAATAGAAACTGTAATTACGATGAACATATGATCGCAATCTTTGTGGCAAAGTTATGTTATGTTAAGTTATGCAATAGGCGTCCCACAATAATTGTTTCTGGTCTTTTATCAAAATGGGTGTGTGGTAGTCATGAGTAAGCATAACACTCCTACAATATGAAAACATCATGACAGTGGCTTGTGATGGCGTTATGGTACTGGCATTTTAACAATCAAAACACACCTTGGGTTGACACTGTAAACTTTTGAATGTCAATGATACAAGGATTTTGGATTATGTGAGTTTTTAATGGCTTTTGAACCTGGGTCTTACAATACTACTGTAGGAATTTCACCCTTGTGAAATAAGATGTCTTGCAGTTCCAAAAGCGTACAGTCAAGTAGCAAGTTTATTGTCCAAGCAAAATGGTATCGTACGGTAAACCAAGTATGACGGGTAATGAAAGGCAGCTCAAATACAACGACAGGTTTGAGAGACACACATTTTATATAAGAGACCCCAAAGGTGTGGTGACCTGAAAGTGGGAGGGGTTAAAAAATAGCCTTCCTGTCCACTATTCAAGTGGCAGAGAGCAGTTTCAGAGGAGTCACTGAGGCCCCTTATTCATTGTTCCCGTGGTGACGAGGTAAACCTGTTTGATTAGCATTATCGTTGATGACATTTCCTTACACTGCATCACCACCTTAGCCTGCCAAGCTAAAGCCTAGACATTAGCTTGGAGAGCTAATGCAAGTGTTTACTGTTGGTACTCAAGCAAGGTTACTCATTACATGAGCTCAGTCTCTGAACCACCTCTGCTACAATG
>NC_139676.1:6434357-6436857 GCF_951799395.1 Argentina silus
GCGGCCCAGACACAGACCACCCCGGCCGGGCCACAGGCCCAACTCAAGCCCCAGGCTCTGCGAGGCCTAGTCGACCCGGAGCCACAGCTACTGCTAGAGGGAACGGAGCAGCTGTCACACAGGTACGCAGTCCCTCACAGCTCTCCCTGATCCTCTCCTCCTCCCCTTCTTCTTCTCCTCCTCCTCCTCATCTCTATTTTCCTCCCATCCCTCTCTCTTTTGTCCTCCGCTGGCTCCCTGCCACCCAGACACACCCTCGTATCTTACCTCCGGCTGTTTCCATAGACAACGCAGAGAGATACTGTCTGTGTCTATCTCTGTCTATATAGACACTGTCTGTGTCTATCTATATCTCAAATATTGATACGATAGCTTTAGATTAGTTTAGATTGGATTGAGGCTACAGTGTCGGGAGTCAGGAGTAATTGTTTACATACAGTCTGTCCGTCTACCTTCATCTGTCCCTCTTTCTGTCTTTCTGTCTGTCCGTGTGACTTTCTGTCTGTTTGCCTGCCTGCCTGCCTGCCTGTCTGTCTGTCCGTCTACATTTTTCTGTCCCTCTTTCTGTCTGTCTGTCTATCTGCCTGTCTGTCTGTCGGTCTGTCGGTCTGTTGGTCTGTCTGTCTGTCTGTCTGACTGTCTGTCTGTGTACCTTTCTGTGTACCTTTATCTGTCCCTCTTTCTGTCTGTCTGTCTGTCTGTCTGTCTGTCTGTCTGTCTGTCTGTCTGTATCTGTCCCTCTTTCTGTCTGTCTGTCTGTCTGTCTGTCTGTCTGTCTGTCTACCTGTATCTGTCCCTCTTTCTGTCTGTCTGTCCGTCTGTGTGTCTGTCTGTCTGTCTGCATCCCCCCCCCCCCCCCCCCCCCTCCCACAGTACCATACTGTAGGCAGTCCATTAAAGGCATAAACTTTTACTACGTGATTGGAACACTGAGCTGTACCGTATATCCTCATCAAATATGTATACGTCTCTAAACCACCCCCACAATCACAACAAGCCTATACTATAGAGCAGGGGAGGCTGGTGGAGGTAGACATCGGAGGAATGGTAATCAGGAATGGTATCAAACACTTTTTGAATGACTTTTTCACGTTTGAATGAGGAATGTGTTTGATACCATTCCTAATTCCGTTCCATGCATTACAATGAGCCCGTCCTCCGATGTCAGCCTCCACCAGCCTCCCCTGCAGTAGTGTGGATAATATGGATTGGGTCATCTTCAGTCTAGCATGCCCAGCATAAAGACATGCTGAGGAAGATACTTGAATTTAATGTACAATAGTATATTAATATAGTACATCTACATGTTAGAAAAGAGGTAGTGGTAGATATCCTACAGAACAGGCCTTCTCCAGTGTGCTTTAGTACCTATAAGACATTTGCTGTTCACAATATTTCTGAACTATGAACAGTATCTATTCATATTATTATTAAACCTTTATTTATGCAGGGTGTCCCACTGAGACCAAGGTCTCTTTTTCAAGGGGAGCCCTGCTTACAACATGAACATGAACAATCGAAAGTTCATTCAACATTACAAATGGTGTAAATGTATATGTACTTATCCATCTATATGTATATCTACATGTTAGAATAGTAGTACATGTCATATGGACTCTTCAGTCTAGAGCCCATTAGGCATCTGCTGTTGGCAATATTTATGAATAAAACATTGTATTTCTACTGTGTATACAGGGTCAGGGGAGGCTGGTGGAGGTAGAAATCAGAGAACAGGCTCATTCTAATGCATGGAATGGAATGAGTATCAAACATCTGCCTTCCTTTATGTAGCAGGCATTACCTAAGGATGATTCTGACTTAAGAATAGAATCAAAACTTCATCTTTAGTAAATGGCCTACTATTGATGTTGCTATATGGTGTTGTTATTTTCAAAAGATACTGTCTATCGTACAGTATTAGCTTCTTGTGGGATACATGAAGGTATTAAACAGAGATATTTTGGCCAGACTTTCAAATCGAGAACTCTGTCATCAACCCATCCTAAACACAGCCCATCTAGGTGAAGGAGAAAGACTTAGAGAGAGGATAGGAGAGGAGAGGAGAGGAGGGGAGAGGAGAGGAGAGGAGAGGAGAGGAGAGGAGAGGAGAGGAGAGGAGAGGAGAGGAGGGGAGAGGAGAGGAGAGGAGAGGAGAGGAGAGGAGAGGAGAGGAGAGGAGAGGAGAGGAGAGGAGAGGAGAGGAGAAGTAAGAGGGTTACAGCCGGTCTGGTCAGTTTTTACTGTGGTACCATGACTCATTTGGACAGCCATGATGAAGCACCTTGGCCCATAGCTGGAGGCAGCTATGGTTCTGTACCAGAGGAGGACTCACTCAGAACCTTGATATTGTTATGACCCGTACCAGGGGAGGCTGGTGGAGGTAGACATCAGAGGTCGGGCTCATTGTAATGCATGGAATGAGGAATGGTATCAAACACGTGTGTTTAATACCATTCCTTATTCTGTTCCAAGCATTACAATGAGCCCGACCTCCGATTTC
>NC_139676.1:6439357-6441857 GCF_951799395.1 Argentina silus
CCCTGCATCCAATCTCTTCCCCCTCTATTCCCTCCTCTCATCCCTCTCTCCTCTCCTCCTCCCTCCAGGAGAAAGGCTTGGAGAACCCCCCTCCACCACACCCAGCACCAGTACTCCAGCCAGCTGTCTGACCTGTCCCAGTTCTCTTCTCTACCTCTCCTACCTCCCCCCTCTCTCTCCTCATCTCCTCCTCTCTTCTCATCCCTCTCTCCTCTCCTCCCTCCTCCAGGAGAAAGGCTTGGAGAACTCCCTCCACCACACCCAGCACCAGTACTCCAGCCAGCTGTCAGACTTGTCCCAGGTGGTGGAGGGGCTGGAGGGGGAGCTGGAGCAGGTGAGGGGGGGCCTGGCCACTCAGAGGGAGCGCCACGGCCAGCTGCTCAACACCAGGATGAGGCTGGAGAGAGAGATCAACACCTACAGGCGGCTGTTGGAATTGGAGGAGGGCAGGTGAGGGAGTGACTCACGGGCAGATATAGGCTACAGTTCCACACAGCAGGGGAGGCTGGTTGGAGGTAGAAATCGGAGGATGGGCTCATTGTAATGCATGGAATGGAATGAGGAATGGTATCAAACACACATGCTTGAAACCATTCCTCATTCCATTCCATTCCACGCATTAAAATGAACCTGTCCTCCAATTTCTACCTCCACTAGCCTCCTCTGGTGGATATCCTTTATGCCCTGCCTTGTAACATCAAATCATTAAGCATATCAATAAAACCGGGTATTTGAGAATTGTCCATAAGTGTCCATTTACCTGTGCAACGTACAATAGAATCTATCTCGGAGTTCAGGGAATGAGTTTAGCTTTCCATAGGCACCGAATATGCCTTGGTTCCATTATTTCCACACATATGTTTACATGCAACTATCTTTAACAAGTTCACAAACCACACCTGAAACTGAAAAAGTGTTTTGGGATGAGATGAAGAGCAGTAAAACAAGCATGTGACAGGTAGACAGGTAGACAGGTAGACAGGTAGACAGGTAGGTATGTACACGCATTTTAGGTAATTGCTTAAGGGTGGAGTCGCAGCTCCATGGAGGCTCGCAGAGTAATATATCTTTACAAAACGTAACCATGTGGGTCCAACACCTTAGATAATCCTTCTTTATTCCTCATCCAGACAGTGAACATGTTTAAATCAACAAACAAACATGCAAAAATAATAAAACAGAAAAAGAACAGGACGTTTCCAACCAAATCTTGAGGAAACGAAAATCCAGGAGTTTCAGGGATAAAAAGAGATCTATGAACTGATACCTAATAATCCTCCGCTTTGTTTGGTTGTCACAACAACCAACTGGACGTGTTGTAGCGCAGTCGTTTGTTGTGAAGCGGGATGCATTTGTGTCTTAGCTGTCTTTGCGGTGGCAGTTAAGCTTAAGTCTTACCTGCATAGAAAATTTAAACCGAAAAATAATCGCATGTTGAGACAAATAAGCCCTGGCGTTGAAACATATACATAAACTTAAATATTTGGACTTAGGGTTTAGATTAACTGTATTTTTCCCAAGGGAAGTATATTTGTGGTGTCAGGTATTGTACATTCACACAGAACAATCAGTTGTGTTGTATTTAAATGATGCGGTCATGTTAGCTTTAAAGGGAGACTCTGGAAAATGTATTTTTCCCAAGGGAAGTATATTTGTGGTGTCAGGTATTGTACATTCACACAGAACAATCAGTTGTGTTGTATTTAAATGATGCGGTCATGTTAGCTTAAAGGGAGACTCTGGAGACTCTTTATCAGTGTGAAAGAGTAGGCGCCACTACCAGAGATCATTTCAAAAACAGACGATCAAAAAATGAGAGGAGACGATCAACTCTGTCTAACGAGTACCAATACCGTTGTTTACATCCTTTCTTACTCCAAATATCTTTGCTAAACGTTTCTGTGACTTCCTGGCACGACGTCATATCCCAAAGTCTACCTTTAAGATTGTATTTTTCCTTTCTTTTCATAATACATTTATGTACTGTATAGATGTAGACTGTGTATTTCATACTATCCCCTGTACAGATCAGTGGAGGCTGGTGGAGGTAGAGATCGGAGGACGGGCTCATTGTAATGCATGGAATGGAATAAGGAATGCTATCAAACACCTGCCTCCCCAAATACAGACATTATAGAACCTGACAGAGACAGAGACATGACGACCAACTACCAGCTGTTCTATTCTAGAATCCAGACATTCTCGCAGATCTTTATTGTCTTCTCCCTTCAACATCACGGCTGTTTTTATTAGTCAGCTGGTTCCATTCAATTACCATCACAGAGGTATTCAAACACAGACAGTGCATCACAACCGTCACAATCTTAAGCTGCAGCTTGTTCTCCATGTCACACCTTCACCCTCAGGCTCATTGCTCATAGGTCTTTTTCCAGCCTTGAGGACTCTCTATTCAAGACCATATTACTCACAGTCAGACCATGACGCCAGCTTTGAACTGTTCTGTGTCTGCCTGTTCTCGAAACATACGTCAAGCTGTTGC
>NC_139676.1:6446857-6476857 GCF_951799395.1 Argentina silus
TAACCTGTCTTCGCCAGAAGGGGGCAGTATTTGTAAATAGTTAACACTGCATCATCTTGAATGCTTTAATTTTGGGATTGTGGTGTTTGAAGCCCCGTTTGCACAGAGGCACTTCCCGTTACATTACCTGCATTTTACCCGGTGCAGTTGTCTGTGTAACGGGGCTTTATACATAATATATATATATCTGCAGTATACGACTGGTTACATTATATAAGACAAATAAAGATCATTATTTTGCTACGTTTATGAGTTGGCACCAAAGGTACGAAGAGAAAATAAAGTTGTGCATTGCAGTTGGGTGCCTCTGATGTAAAAATAATAATTAAAAAAAAACATGTTTAAAAAAACTTGAACAATGATCTATGCAGTTCGTCATGTGCTTGATGTGCTCCTCTGTGTATACGCTGGTAAAGTGGAAGGTCACTGGAGACCCCCAAACAAACGTTCAGCGCTGGAAAACTCACATGAAAATGGTCATATTTGGCTGTCAAACTTGATCCCACCGCTATGAAATTGAGTAGTGATTATTTCACTTTCCCCATCATCCCAGAAACGGAGACAGACAGTGTGAACAACTGCGCAGGTTAGAAGATTTATTTTAAAAAATATATACAAAAATAATCGATTTTCAGCTATATTAGCGACTCTTAATACATTAGCCAAGTTACTTATCGAATATCAAATACAAATATTTTTATCACGTTCAAAAAATAGCTAAGATAGCTTTATTTACTAGTCTCATATGGAGCTTCCAATACAAACTTGCTACGTTTGTCCCTAGACAGCGTTGGTGTCATAGTATTTTGATTATGATATGATGCAATCACTTTACCAGCGTATTGGAGTAACTTGGAATAGATCAATTCATTTTTGGAGCTCTTTAACTTTAGAATGAAGCATTTACCGCTTTTATCTAACAGTTTCTTCATTTAAATAAAAATAACTCAAATGCTGTCTGGTGATTCTTTCTAACAGAGAAGAAATTGTGTAATTCTCTAGGTTAAGTTTAAGTTTTGCATGATATTGCTTTGGTATTTAAATGTAATGTACTTTAAATGCTTTCAATGTTTCAGTGGTGTGTGTGTGTGTGTGTGTGTGTGTGTGTGTGTGTGTGTGTGTGTGTGTGTGTGTGTGTGTGTGTGTGTGTGTGTGTGTGTGTGTGTGTGTGTGTGACTGGCAGGGTTTGAAACCAGGTACCTCCCGCATGGATGGATGTTATACTAAGAGGCCATCCTCGTGCTAGAAGGGCTATATCTGGGCTTAGAAGTCGCAGGAAGGGCTACTTCCTCACGAGAGCATGATTCCAAATCACCTCCGCTACATGTGGATTTGTGTCAGGTGTGTGTGCGGCAGGGTAGGCTGGTGAAGGTAGAACGAGCCCTTCCTCCGACTTCTACCTCCACATGCCTCCCCTGGTGCGCAGGCCTGAAGATATTAAAGAGGAGGACTCATGCACTGTTCAGTCACTTTTGGCATTAATACGTTTATTATTATCCTCATTATCAAATAGATACATTTATAACATTTATATTCAATGTACAAGAATATACAACACCTGAGAACATATGATATATATATGACATAGTAGTGCAGTGCAGTTTAAAAAAACACAACATTCTTGGCAGTTGGTGTGACGCATAGCAATGGACTCTTCCAATCAAATGACCCATTTAGCACTAGCTCTATGTATCTTTGTTAACCTCTTGTGCTTTGCCACCTCATTGAAATAACAGCTAATACAGTTTTATACCTGGCTTTCCAGCAGCAGTGAAGCTAGCTAGCAGGGGATGACTTCAGGGGAGGCTGGTGGAGGTAGAAATCGGAGGACGGGCTCATTGTTATGCATGAGATAGAATGAACCTCCACCAGCTTCCACTGGATGACTGGTACAGAGCAGTATTGATTTACATCGAAATCTCTTTCCAAGCAAATCATAACGTCATCATTTAACACCTATTATCTATATACAGTATATCTCCCTATCAAACTTATTGGGGGTACCACATTTTTAATGACACCACAATCGTAGCTTTGGTGGTAAGTGCTTGTTTTGTTGAGGCAATGGCTCGCCAGAACTTCAGTATGCAACAGTGAATCGGATCGTTGCATATCATGGTCTCTCCTGTGGAGGACTCTTCAGTAACACTGTATGTGCTCCTCCTCCACGCATTAGAAGCCATTGAAGACCATTAGATGACCGCTGGGTCTGACCTCATAGTCACACATCTGTTCTGGACGACCTCTGTCTATCAGTGATGTCATCATTTGATGTCATCTCGTTCCGTCTCCCCTCTCTGGACTAGGGGGTGTGGCCATATACAGCCATTTCTATCTCTGGACTAGGGGGTGTGGCTAGGGCCTATTGGACACAATATTTTGGGTTAGCTGAGCGGTCTAGTTAGGGCTTGGACACCCTGGTTTGGGTCAGCTGACTGGCCCGGTCAGGGCTTGGACACCATGTGTTCCGTCTCCCCTCTATGAAATGGGGGGCGTGGTCAGCATAGCCTGACTGTATACTGTATCTATCTTTGGGACTATGGGGATGTGGTTACGGCTTGGACACTATGTTTTGGGTCAGCTGGACGGCCTGGTCGCAGGGCTGGAGGGTGTCATACTCTGCAAAGACGTGGCACACGTTCTCCATGCCCGCCTCTGTGCCCTTCGCCACGATGCCAAAGATCCTGCAGGGAGATAAATAGTTATGGTTAGATGGCTAGCTTTCACTCACACAATGGAAAGATACATATCATATCTTGCAGCAGATTTTATGATACAAGCTTATAATAAAGAGTGCTGAAAAGTGCTGGCTGCTCAAAAAGTTTTTCAATTTCAGTTAGACCGCTGAAGAGGTACTGAGTCCATGGAATATAAAGTATTTATCAAGAAAAGAGGTTCTGGACGGCAACTTGATCCCTTCAAAGATGTTTTATTTGTCGATGTGTTCCGGAGATGCTTTGACGTGTCAGCAAATAAAACTTTCTTTGAAGGGATCGAGTTGCCGTCCAGAAGCTCTTTTCTTAATTTATAATGAAGAGTATTATTATTACCTTGCTGGTTTTAAGCCCTTGTTCCACCTGTGAGGATGATAGCGACATAGATACACGTTAAAACAATACAAGGAAGCAGCCTTCAAAGGTCAACTTTAATCCTGATGAGTAATTGAATGTAGACACAAAAACGTTCTGTGAGGATGAGAGAGTCATAGGCTCAGATGAGAACAAGCTTAAATGCATTAGACAACTGTCTTTTGATCTATGTCTGGTAGGTGAATGCGTGCACACACACACACACACAGACACACACACACACACACACACACAGCTAAGTGAATGTATACTCTAAGACAGGTGTTAAAGGGTAAACTCACAGTCTCTTGTCTGGGTCTTCCCCACTGTAGCTCAGCAGGTGGACAGGGTAGTGACGCCTGAAAAAGAGTCTGAGGAGAAACACAGATTGCACCTTTAATTTAGTGAGGCCTAAACGTATGACCATCAACCTGTGGGAGTTGCTATGTCATTTCTCTCAACAAAATGTCATTTAAATTCAGCAGTGGAGGCTGGTGGAGGTAGAAATTGGAGGACAGGCCTTATTTAGCCGTTCTTGGAATAGAGAAACATTTCTTTGATTTAGACTTCTTAAGAGTTGACATTAAGAGTTGACATTTATTGATTTGATTTCATTCTTACTTCCTCTGGACATCAGTTAGAGTGACACCCCTGGGTGTGACCTTGAGGTTGACGATGGAGGGTGAGATGGTGCTGGGATCCTTCTGGAAGATGGCGGTCACGGCCTTCTGCACGGCACACGGTCCCGTCAGCATCTCAGTCGGCACCGCACTCAGGTACAGGAAGTTAGACGCTAGGGGAGGAGGAAGGAGGTACATCAGAAATTTAGTCTATAGGGTGAAACCCATGATTAATTACAGGGGAGCCCGTCCTCCGATTTCTACCTCCAACTCAGGGTTAATTGTCTGATACACGAAGAAGGGTTTTTGCCTTCATACAGTATAGTGAGTTCTTTAAACCCTGCACTCTAAGAATTTTGTAGTAAGAGTCAAACACGCCATTCCCAAACTTCACTTATTATCTAATAACTTCTTTAACCCCATGGAGACCGCCATTGTTGTATAACACATGTATTGTAATGATAATATTAACTAACTAACCCTAACCCTAACCCTAAACCTAACCCTAACTATCGAGTATTACATATCATTGTAATCAGAACACTAGAAATGTTTGTTTTTTTACGTTTTTATTGAAGTGGTTTATTAAAGTGTTCTCACCAGTCTTGGTCACGTCTTCTGATGCTGTTCTGTGCTGTGCTCCCTCCTCTGTAGATACAGTTATAGAAGAGTAAGGGGCTGTTTGATATGATTATGAATGAAACATGCAAAATTTTACATGAAATGAGGAATCGACATGTTTCTTCCACATTCCATGTCTACCTCCACCAGCCTCCCCTGATTCCCCATTCTAGTCTAGTGTAGGCCTACCGTGTGACTGTAGCAGTAGTTTGCAGGGTAGAGCGTAGGCCGTCATGGTGTGTTGGTAGACCAGGGCAGACAGACTACCTGCAGATGGGACACAAACACCAGTCCGGGGGTTACAACTGAACCATAGACCTTGGACCATCAGATGATAGGTGAGTGAGGCTTGTTGGTTCAAGTGATGTCCACAAGGGGGCAGAAGTGATCTTTCTGAGGCTCCACATCACATTTTTGCACCGCTATGATGTCTTGAGGATCGAAGGGAACCTTAAATTTACCAAAAAAATTATTCATAGAATCTCATATAAAATGTGATTGTTTTTCATTTGTGGTACTGTATACAGCAGTGGAGGCTGGTGGAGGTAGAAATTGGAGGATGGGTTCATTGTAATGCATGGAACGGAATAAGGAATGGTATTAAACACATTCCATTCCATGCATTACAATGAGCCCATCCTCCGATTTCTAGCCTCCCCTGGTATACAGTACTAAATTCATATTTCCTGTGTGTGAGTGACAGAAGGTCCTGTACACGTAGGACAACAACACCCCGTATCTATGCTATTGGTTCACACCTCCATGACAACGCATGATAAGGTCCCGATAAATACAACCAGGAGTAATGACCATTCAAGTGTACGCAACACACCCTATGAGATCATATGATGCAATGACCATGGTGTTTCAATGACCTTCTGTGATGAGTAGCCTTGCCTGAGCCCTGATGATCAGGGGAGGCTGGTGGAGGTAGACATCGGAGGATGGGCTCATTATAATGCATGGAACGGAATGTGGAATGGTTTCAAACACAAGCACCTGTGTTTGATATCATTCCTCATTCCATTCAGTAGCAGACTGGCTATCTGGAGCACTGGGAGAATTCACGGTGGACCGGTCGATCTGTGTGTGTGTGTGTGTGTGTGTGTGTGTGTGTGCATGCACAAACTGGTAACCATCAAAACATCTCTGAACAATCCAGAGAAGAAAACAGCACTATTAGCCTGATAGAGGTGACTCAATACATAACAAGTACATCCAATTCTCCTTTTCTCTTTTAACCATGGGTGTGTGCTTTTTATGACCGGTGAAAGTGTTTGATGGAATGACAATTCAAGGTGTGGTAGAAGTCAAAGGTGTAGCCTGCAGGCCTATGTGCATACATGCCTGTCTGCCTGTGTGCATACGTGCCTGTCTGGCTGCGAGTGCGTGTTCATGTACGTGTTTAAAAGAAAATGCGAGTGACAGACCGGCAATTTCTGGTGGTAAAGTCGTATCTGTATCCTGTGCTTACCAAAGTACGGTTCCTGTGCAGAGCCTTTGATGCGAACACCTTTCGCTGAAGATTCAATGAGGAAGTGTCTGATGAGGTCTGAGCTGCCCTCCGCTGCAATACAGAAACACACAGGTCAAGAGAGAGACAGAAGAGATAAGGAGGTTAGCTACTGTACACTTATCTGATACACTATGAGGTTGGACAGATAGCAGGTCAACTGTGACAGGTTTGTGTGTGTGTGTGTGTGTGTGTGTGTGTGTGTGTGTGTGTGTGTGTGTGTGTGTGTGTGTGTGTGTGTCTAACCCTAACCCTAACCCTAACCCTAACATAAAAAATAATAACCACATAATTACATTTTAATTGTACACTTCACAGAGACAATAACCATGTCAGGACTCATATCTCTTCCACAATGACAGACAAGCACACACACACCCTCACACCCTCTCACACACACACACACACACACACACACACACACACACACACACACACACACACGCACACAAACAAATACACACACAACTCATCCAGCCATAAATAAACTGTTGAACTGCTATACAGCCATCTAAATGCCAGAATCTACAGCAAGACTTGAAAGGACCTGATATGGCTTACTTGCACGCACACACACACACACACACACACACACACACACACACACACCTGATATTGCTTACCTAACTCTCTCTGCTAACTTGAGAGGGCATGTCTGTGACATGATTGGTATGTTGTATTTGCACAGCAACAATTATCAAAATATACTAATAGCGATATGTGCAGAAGATGTGGAGGAACCCAAAAGATCATATCTAAAAACATCAACTATGCAAAAAAATTGTATGACAAAAAATGAAAGAATAAAGCAACCTTTTTGGTTGTCCTGAGATCTTTGTTGCAACAGGAGGAAGACTGGAGTACGACTGTGTGTATTTATCTACAGTAGTGGAGGCTGGTGGAGGTAGACATCGGAGGATGTAGTGGAGGTAGAGGTAGACGTCCTGTGATGTCTACCTCCACCAGCCTCCCCTGGTGTACAGTGTTGTATTTACCTGGTTGTCCAGCAGGGGAGATGTTGGCTGGTACTTGCTCCACCTTCATGGCCAGGCCAAAGGAGCCTCTGTAGGAAGTGCTGTCTCTTACCACGAAGGAGCCGGCTGCCTGGTCTCTCAACAGGGCCTCGGCTAGGATCACACACACACACACACACACACACACACACACACACACACACACACACACACACACACACACACACCACAGATAGATAGGTTACAGCTACATCATATCATAGAAACAGCTATTAGCTATGAGCTATGATTACATGCACACACACACACACACACACACACACACACACACACACACACACACATACACACACTCTCCAGCTATAATCACACATCATGGAAACAGCCATCAGCTACAGTATGATCACACACATCATAGAGAGAGACTTCATCTATGATTACATATACCCGTGCACATACACAGCACATGAACAGACTCCAGTTTCAATCAACACCCACACACACACACACACACACACACCACACAGAGACTATAGCTAGGACCACAGATACAGCTCACACACGGTTGCAGAAGTACAGCACAGCACAAAGCATAAAGCACAAAGCACAAAGCAGCCCTGGATCATACTATAGAGCTGTGTCAGATACATACTGTATGTCATAAACTATAAAGTAGTTGATGTACCTTTGAGTTTGACATGGGCTGTATTACAGTAGTCCAAGGTCTGACTATTGTAGTAGACCCAGGATGTATGTAATGTGACTGAATTATTGTGGTAAAAAATACACATATTGCCACATATTTGCCATGTTATGTGTACTGTTACCGAAACCCTGACTCAAACAGGGCTGATAAATCAAGGGTTACCAATGCATGGAACAGAATGAGGAATGGTATATCATTCTGATCTATGCATGACAATGAGCCCGTCCTCCAATTTCTGCCTCCATCAGCCTCCCCTGGATGATAGCACCCCGCACGAGCTGATCTGACACTCTTACTGTAGAAGGAAGTGTACTACTGAATACTGTCTAAGTATTCTCACTTGAAAGGATGTGGTACACAGAGGTGAGAAAAGGATGTATATAGAGACACTGTTATTCCCAATAATATCTTTTATGGAATCTATGGTTGAATTTGTCTTTTTTCACTTACTAGAAATACTAGAAAATCATGATAATGAAATAGAAATAGATTGTCACCTTCGAGCCTGTTGATGTGTGGGCGGAACCATAACTGAGACGTATCCATGACGAATTTCATAGAGGTCTGGCTGCCATGGAAACCTGAACAACCATGAACATAAACAAGTTGAACAGACAGTCAGGGAGACGGTGTTATTGGTTATGCAAATATGGTGAGGCTAGATTCCATATGGATTCCATATGCAGTACCTGTCAAAAGTTTGGACACACCTTGCCAAGAGTGTGCAAAGCTGTCATCAAAGAAAAAGGTGGCTACTTTGAAGAATCTAAAATATAAAACATATTCTGATGTTTAACACTTTCCTACATAATTCCATATGTGTTCCTTCATAGTTTTGATGTCTTCAATATTAATCTACAATGTAGAAAATAATAAAAAATAAAGTAAAACTATTGAATGAGAAGGTGTGTCCAAACTTTTGACTGGTACTGTACACAACTCGTGTTTGATACTATTCCTCATTCCATTCCATGCATTAAAATGAACCTGTCCACCAGCCTCCCCTGACACAATGCAGTACTGTATTGTAAGCCCAAGCTGGGTTTCTACTTCACCTGCAAATGTATGTGCTTATTAAATCTTTCTTCAACTCATTCATTTTAACGCAATTCATGTCCAAATAAATGTAACTATATCAAACCTCTTTTACCAGCAGTGTAAAGACCTTTAATGTCTATACAGTACCTCAAAACTGAACCTTCACTCCAGTCATTCTAAAGCCATATCTTGTGTTTCTTTCTTTCTTTCTTTCTTTCTTTCTTTCTTTCTTTCTTTCTTTTTTCTTTCTTTTTCTCTCTTTCTTTCTTTTCCTCAACGTCCATCCTAATGAAAATACCATAATATAATGAAAAAGATGAGGACCATCAGGACTCACTATGTGGCGAGGCAGGCTTGGAGCTAGGCCTCTGCTGCAGCATGTCCTGTACCAGGGCCTCAGGTGAGCTCTCTGGGCTCAGATCCATCTCTGTGTCTGGGTGTGGAGCTCCATTGACCAGCACCACGGGGATGTCCGTTAGGGACCCGGCCAGGGAGCCTGCCAGGGAGGCAGGGCTGCTGTGGACCCCCGGACTGTGGAGGTGGTGATGGAGGTGGTGGTGGTGGAGGTGGAGGGGTCCAGGGTGATGGTCCAGTGGGGAAGGCCCGGTCGGGGAAGGCTTCTCTGGGCTGTGGCGGCTGGAGAAGGAGGGTTTGGTGGACCGGGAGACCTCGCTGAAGGAACCAGAGGTGCGGTAGAGCAGGACGGACTCTGGGCTGCTGTCACAGTCGTCACTCATCAATGACTGGCAGCTGTGAGAGAGAGAGAGGGAGAGAGAGAGAGAGAGAGAGAGAGAGAGAGAGAGACAACACAGTTACAACACAGTCTTGAGTTCAGAGCATCAGTGAGGATGTCAAGGTCAGTCTGGGGTCATCACAGTATGAGGGGTCCTTGTGATTGGTCTAACTGGCTACTAGTGTATATTCCTTATATGAAGTGACACACTGACACACACACACACACACACACACACACACACACACACACACACACCTGCCCATGATGTAGCTGGTATCAGACCCAGGTGACGTAGATAGCTGTGACGTAGCACTGCTCCTGTGGGAGTGTTGTGACAGACGCAGAGACCCCACCCCCGAGGAGCCCGACCATACCAAGTCAGAGGGGGGCCTCCGGCGGGGCACACTACCACAAGGCAGCGGGGGTCGGGAGGACGAGGAGGAGGAGGGGGAGCTGGAGAAGACCAGAGAGCCTTGCGGACTGCAGCTGGAGCCAGTGTAGAGAGGGATGGGGATACTACGGGATGGAGAGGGAGAGATGGAGGAGGAGTGGTGGCCAGGGGAACAGCCTCTGGGGACCAGGATACAGCTGGAGACATCTTCATCTGGAGAGGAGTCATCTAGAGAGGCAAGAGGGAGACGGGGGTCAAATATATGATACTGTGGGTCAAAGTACAAAGTCTTGAAGAAGGGAAAGGGCTCTAGGATCATATACGGTTCTCTTCTGCTTGTTCCTGTTGGAGAACTGTTTGGTTCTATGTAGAATCCTTTTTGGGTGTCATAGAACACTCTCTGTGTGAAACCAAAAAGGGTTCTACTGTACATGGTACTACAAAGTGTTCTAGAAAGGGACAGCTGAATAACTATTTTCTAACATGAAGGAGTGCTTGCATAAACTGTATCATAAAAGCTGTAAGCCTGAATCAAATCCTTTCCTTACGTGTCATGTTGGAATAGTCATCATCCTGTTATCACAAGTGTTAATCAAATGAAGTATTGTCTTGTTATCAATCAAATGGACTGATTGCCTTTTCAAGAGCTACTTGTTTTTTTCCGAGCTGTGGCAGCAGTGCCTCCTGTACGTAATTTGCAATCTCTCTTGTGTCGTGAACACTCCCTTACCCCACTTCTTTCCCTTTTACAGTCAGTCTCAGTGCTGGTAACATGGGCTCGGCTTTAGGTAAACACTCTCACAAGTGTGCTTTAGACACTTGGGAGGTACAGATGCAGGTACAGGTAGGAGAGGTTAAGAAGGAGTTAAATTACTCCACATCATACAGTTACACACTCGTTCAAGAGTCCCAACCCTGATTCCTCTCAGCTGCCCTAGTACCTGTTTAAACAACAGACACATACCATGCAAATACACCACGTTCCTGGTGGTGCTGTGATAACAGTGCTTTGACAGGGAGAACTTCACCACAGAGGCTTTTCAACTTGTCTTGTCCTCTCTGGGGATATCTTCATCACCTCCTCTGACTCCTCTGTCTGTGGCCTGGCATGGGCCAGCTATTCAAGCGGTCTGGTTTGGTGCCCTGAAGCTACAGTTCAGCTGGGTCTGTCTGTGGTCAGTTTACATAAGGCAAGGCGGCTCGCTGCGTAAGGATGACTAGGGGTGACGTGGAGTGGTGACTCGTCCTCCCGTGGGTCGGGTGTGGCGCTGGGGAGATCTGTTCTGTTCTGTTCTGTTGATGAATCCCTAGATACTGTTACTATCTGGTTTTCCTTTCATTTCGGAGACAGTCAGTCAATTGAGCCCATGCCGTTTGTTCTGCGGTTTGGCTAATAATGAAATGTATGCTTTAGTGGGGGCTCACTGGTTTGAGGTTGCTCAGACCAGATTGAAGCAGCTGATTATGTGTGTGTGTGTGTGTCTGCATCGGTGCATCCGTGTTTTTCCATGTGTGTGCATGTGTGTGCGTGTGCGTGTGCGTGTGCGTGTGCGTGTGCGTGTGTGTGTGCGTGTGTGTGTGTGTGTGCGTGTGTGCGTGTGTGTGTGTGTGTGTGGGTGTGGCTGTGGGTGTGGGTATGGGTGTGCTGTCTGGGCAACATTGTTATTGTTATGTAACATAATTTCAAGTCATTTGGGTAGAATTCCAGCGCTCCAGGCTAGCTCTGAACAATACGCATAACGAAAGTGGTTACCCAATGTTCTGACTGTCTCACTCCAACTCACACGGAGATGGGTTTCATTTTTGTTTATAAATCCTGGAAATCTACTACTTGTATTTCCTGGAAAACTACCTTTAGGCTGATTCTGATGACAGCCAATAGAATAGTCTCAAGTCTTCTGATAAGTCTACTGTAACGTAAGAAGTTGGTGAAATAGCTGAAATCAGGGGAAGCTGGTGGAGGTAGAAATCGGAGCACAAGCTCATTGTAATGCATAGAATGGAATGAGGAATGGCATCAAACACGTGTTGATACCATCCTCCGATTTCTACCTCCACCAGCCTCCCCTGCTGTAGGTGCTACACACAGTGAGTTGGTATATGAGCCAAGCGGATCTTGATACTGATAGAGACATAACTAGACTAGGTTAGTTTGAACAGGAGATAGAAAGCAAATGCCAAGATGTACAGTGGCATATTCAATACCAATTGTGTTTAGTACTATATATGTGTCCCCTCATCTCCCTACCTGTATGCAGGCTGGTAGACGGGTGTCTCTTGTTTATTGCGATGGGTTCAAACGTGGGGTCCAGTTCTAGAATGAGCTGGTTCAGGTTCTCCAGAGAGGCGTCTAGTTCGAGGTCGGCGTCACTGCAGTCATTGCTCGGGGCCAGCAGCTGGCTCGGACTTGGACTGGTCTGGCCCATCCTCAGAATGTGATTTGGTATGAGGTGGGACATGCTTTCAGTCATAGGCATCATGTTAAAAGAAGCTCTGAGTCTGAAATGGAGAGAGAGAGAAAGAGCGAGAGAGAGAGAGAGAGAGAGAGAGAGAGAGAGAGAGAGAGAGAGAAAAGAACAGAGGAAGATAGGATGGAGAGATTAGTGTGAGAGAAATCACTTTGGTATCAATTGGATGATTAAATGTCCAAAACACAGTACATATGACAGCTCTGCACATCTGTGCAACTGCCGACCTTTCAATGTGCCGATTGCATTTACAAAATTAAAATAACTTTACATATTCATATCCTGTCTTGGTATTACCAGTACAATACATACATCAATCATCTGATATATACACAGAGAGAATAGATCAATAGATTAATATATTCATTAAAGGCATTACAGTACATTGCAAAACAGTTAATGCGTGAGTCAGTACTCAATAGATTCAGTACAAGCAGATCATTATCCACCCATTAGTTTGATGATTCATACTCTTATCGCCTATTCACTGTGAACCTACACAATCTTATTAGGCTCTAGATTGTTGAGTACATACTTGAGTTCATTACCCCAACACATTGTGTCCCAGTTTCACCCGGGGGGGAGGCTGGCGGAGGTAGAAATCAGAGGACGGGCTCTGTTCCATGCATTACAATGAGCCCGTCCTCCGATTTCTGCCTCCACCAGCCTCCACAGCTCCAACTCAGCCCTAAGCCCTGCCCAGCCCAGTCTACACAGACAGGACAGGAGGCAGGCCTGTGAACTCTACATCAACCCTTCATCTTATTGTTTAATAAAGGTCATCTTTTTAGGATCCTGGTGAAAGAAGAAGAATTGAGTAAATATGTGAGGCAATGGTAGACTAATGTAATAGGTTCATTCAGTTCAGTTCTTTGTTTCAATGAGACCTGACCTCTGTACAGGTATGTGTGTTCTTGATTACTGTATTAAACTGCCACTGGTGATTACAGTAAGAGACAGTTGTTGGTGTCCTGTTAGTTAAAATGGATTGATAACCAGGATTGTCAAGAGACAATAGAGCAAGCAGCCATTTATAATTAAAAAAAACCTCAAGCCTCCTTCAAGGAAGAAAGAGGGTGGACTCTGTATTCAGTTAAGTCAGTTAAGCTTTCAGAAGAACATATCAAATATCGTATTAAAGTGTGTTTAGTTTAAATTGAATATTCTATATTTGTGATAATTCAACAGTTAGTTGTATCTCTCTTCTCCTCTGTTAAATATAAATATTGTCTCAGCCCCACCACAGGTATGATACAAATACACTACCTCACACACAAACACACACACACACACACACACACACACACACACACACACACACACACACACACACACACACACACACACACACACTCCCATACTACCTAGCTATAGGTTATGTTTCAGTGTCGCAAGTGGTTTATCAATTCCCTTCATCTACAGCACATCCCACACAGCTATATGTATATACACACATGTTAAAGGAATTCATCCTGGAAGTCTGACACACACACACACACTCTTGTAAAAGTAAGGGAGTATGAGATGAGACACCCAGAGGAAAGGGTGTGTAGAGAGCAGGTGCTCTGTCAGTGCACTCTGCCCCCTTCTCCCTCTCCCCCTCCCCCACACTCCCCCCTCAGACAGGGTGCGGCCCTCTGTGAGTCACGGAGCCTCTGTGGTGGTCGCCGTGACAACGCCGCCCGTGTTGTCCACCCAACACACAGTAGCACTCACAGCAGAGCGTAGGTTTGGTCCAGGGGAGGCTGGTGGAGGCAGAAATCGGTGGACAGGCTCATTGTAATGCATGGAACAATGAGCCCGTCCTCCGATTTCTACCTTCACCAGCCTCGCCTGGTTTGGACGTTTGATTTAGCACTAGCATTTACAGTCAACAGACATAATTTGAGTTTGAGTGTGTGTGTGTTTGTGAGTGAGGTGAATGAGTGAGTGTGTGTGTGTGTGTGTGTGTGTGTGTGTGTGTGTGTGTGTGTGTGTGTGTGTGTGTGTGTGTGTGTGTGTGTGTGTGTGTGTGTGTGTGGTACAGTATACATTATAGCCTACATAATAATAGTATCAACACAAATTGTAGTCTGTGTGTATATACTCTGACATTATATCGACCTACAGTGTATATAATAGATCATCTATACACAGTCTGTATGCTCATTCATATCCAGTGTATACACACACAATACAAATACTGTACATTCTAAATAGAGAGAGTGTCTACTGTAGAAAAGACCCACATTCCAGTGTAAACGTTTCATCACAGACTAGACAGAGTGAAGAAATACATTTGTGGAAATATAGCCACAGGGTTACTATATACTTATGCAATAAGTGAGACACTTAGTTATTCTGTTGCCATGGGGAGAAACTCTTCAACTGCACTCTGCAGTTGAAAAAGCACAAGGTTGTACTGTATACATGATTTGAGTATGAATCTATTTCGGAAATATCATCTAATGTCTCAAAACATTTTCAGATTCTCATTCAATATCTTCACTTTGTCATGCCTTGAGTTAAGCTTCTTCCTACTTTCTGTATAGCTGCTCTGTTGCAGAAATATTTAGAATATTTAGAATAGAAACGTCTTACCTGTTTCTCTGCTTGTCTTGATCTCAGTGTGTAAGTTAGAGGGGTTGTCTGTACCCCTTCAGTTTCTGTAATAACTCAGTACGTGTGTTGAATGCTTTTATTGATAGTTCCCAACCCCTCCCACTGTGGGCCAATCAGAAGCCAGGATCATAAGCTCTTGCATCAACATTCTGGGTTCGGCCTTATGACATCATGACCGAAGGAAGTTCACAGCCTCAAGGGATACTATAGAAGGGAACTCTAAACTGTAACACGTTTGATGTATTTTACAACTGTGTTTGCACAACAATATTATTTTATTACTATTTACACCATTCTAAATGTCAAAGGTTTACACAGATAAACAACTCCCACACAGTAACATATCCAGTTTGACGTTCAGAAAACAGTCAAAGTGCAGTTTCTTTTTTTTTTTTTTTTACCTTTATTTTAGCAGGGAGTCGCATTGAGAGCAAGGTCTCTTTTACATGGGAGCCTTGCATACACACAGTTTACAATAATACATAATACACATACAAAATTACAACATAATAAAACACAATCAGGAAAAAACAAACATATTTTTCAACAAAGCGATCCTCAATCAAAAGTTTAAACTGCCCTAGTCTTGCCAGAACAACCAATTAAAACGGATTCTGCAGATTGTTCCAGCAGTGAGGTGCACCACAACTAAAAGCGGAACCTCAAGAATTAACCAACTCTGAGAACG
The DNA here is from genome assembly GCF_951799395.1 of Argentina silus. Classification (NCBI taxonomy): domain Eukaryota; kingdom Metazoa; phylum Chordata; class Actinopteri; order Argentiniformes; family Argentinidae; genus Argentina; species Argentina silus. The sequence continues at coordinate 6,462,282 of NC_139676.1, forward strand.
AGTTAGGTCATTTATGTTCTTGAATTTCAATAATGAGGTTAGGTAAGCTGGGACTTTATGCAGTAAGGCTATATACACAAAAAGGGAGTAATTAAGAGATCTACGGGACTTTAACAAGGTCCAGCCAACTTTTTTTATAAAGTATGTAGTGATGAGTATTAAAACTATCATCGGTGATAAAAGGAAGGGTATGGTCGACAGCATCCAAGAAGGTAATGACTGTTGCACTTCTGCTGACATCATCATAATCAAGCACTGGCATGAAAGTTGCTTGCACAATCCGCTGTCTGCGGTTTCCGGAAAGGCAAGGTCTATTCCAGGCATATGGGTCCTCCATATGGTCATCATGGACCAGAATCTCAAAGGAATATTTCCAACATCTTGTGACATCAACGCCACGAAGAATTGAACCTGTTTTGAGAGCAAAGGGAGGCCCTACCCAGTATTCCTAATAAAGTGTTCGGTGAGTGTAAGTGGGGACACATTCAATGGGTGCACCACCTGAAGTATAAAATGAATACATTTTTCTGTGATTCGGTAAATAACATATCTTTTGTTTTTCCAGCGTTGAGCACCAACCTCAGCCGAACAAATGCTCTCTGCAGGACAGTGTATGCAGACTGTAAGTCAGAAAGAGCCTGGTAAATCGTGGGGGCATTTACAATTATTGACAAATAATCCAATATTGTTTATGTAAATAATCAAAAGAGCCAGACCAACCATTGATCCTTGTGGAACACCCTTTGTTATGTTCAGAAAACCTGATTTAACACCATCAGTTAAGACAAACTGCATTCTGTCTGTTAAATAATTTTCAAACCATCTACATGAAGCCTGGTCCAGCCTTGTCATGGTTATGGTACCATCTGAGGCTCAATAGGAAGCCCCAAGGTACCAAGCTGGTACTTCTGAGTATACATATACTGAGAGAGAGAGAGAGAGAGAGAGAGAGAGAGAGATACTGAGAGAGAGAGAGAGAGAGAGAGAGAGAGAGAGAGAGAGAGAGAGAGAAACTCTCCATATCTGAGATTACCAATAGTTAAATCAATGTACACATACAGTAGTCTACTCTTACAGTACCAGCTTGGTACCGTGGGGATTCTATTGAATTTGATTTCGGGAGACTCTAAACTAGATGAGTGTGAATTTTGCTGTGACATCAACCACATGCTGTGGTTCCCTCTTTGTTCTTTTGTATTTACAATGTGTGGATGCTGCATGTAGTGATGTAGTGATGTAGTGATGTAGTGATGTAGTGATGTTGTGATGTAGTGATGTAGTGATGTTGTGATGTAGTGATGTTGTGATGTAGTGATGTAGTGATGTTGTGATGTAGTGATGTTGTGATGTAGTGATGTAGTGATGTTGTGATGTAGTGATGTAGTGATGTAGTGATGTTGTGATGTAGTGATGTAGTGATGCAAGTGATCCATACAATGTGAGCAGTTTGGTTGTCTAGAAAAGAGCGAAAAAAATATTCAATTATTATTATGAATGAATATTCTTGTAGCCAGTAGTAAAAACAGGTTGCTGTGGTGTAGGGGATTATAAGAGAACTTGAAATATTTCAATATTTTATTTACAAGAACAAAAAGTTAAGGGACATTACAGCAAATAAGAAATTACAAAAGACACGATAAGTAGCAGCTCTCAATAGTAGGAGAAACTCTATAACTCTATAACTCTATAACTCTATAACTAGGACACATTCAAAATCATAGAAATGTAATTAATAGAACACATTCCCTCAGACTTAATGGTAATAGCCAAGATAATACTGTATACTAGAAATGCAGTTTTTACCTCTTCAATGTTTCTGTAGAAACATGTGTAACAGTTTCGACACTTTCTATACAACACTTGTAACAGTTAGTACAGTAAATAGAAATATATACAAGCACGTCCCACATAGCATAACATATTCAAAAAGGCATTCTTAATATGTTACATGTTGTACAATACATGGAGTTGTACAGATGAATGTCCATGGATGGTAATGGGGGGTAAGGATTCAGGGGTTCATAGGTCAAATCCATGGTGAAACAGCTCATTTGACAGAAGGGGGGCCCACGGCAACAATGTTTTTTTTCAATTCAGTCATTCTCTACGTTATTAATATCAATTACAGTGCATTATGTTTTCTTTTGGAAGTAGAAATCCGAGGACGGGCTGATTGTAATGCATGGAACGGAATTAGAAATGGTATCGTGTTTGATGAGACCGTCCTCCATTGCTGTGGGTTGTGGTGGTCTCTGTCATGTTTATGGGTTGTAGGTTGTGGTGGTCTCTGTCATGTTTATGGGTTGTAGGTTGTGGTGGTCTCTGTCTCCATGGGGGCGGAGCTTCTTCTTCTCCCTAGGGTGTACCTGTAGAACCTCGCTTGGCTCACACAGCCCAGGTCCTTCATCAGCTTCAGCAGGTCGTTGCGGAACTTCACCCCCACAAAAGCGTACACAAACGGGTTGAGGCAGCAGCGGAGGAAGGCCAGACTCTGGGTCACGTCGGAGGCGAACATGAGGCCGCTGTCATAAGAGCAGTCTTTACTGCCCCCGTTGGCCGTGTCAAGAGTGGTCAGGAGGAGGACAATGTTGTAGGGCAATTGGCAGAGGAGGAAGACGAGCACCACTGCGAAGATGACCTGCAATAATGTAACGCAATAATGTAATGTAATAATTAATTAATTAAATCATTCATTCAACCGTTATTTATACAGGTAAGTCAATTAAGAAGATTCTTATTTGTAATACACGTCATATAAATGGCATACAGTACTGTTACTACTGCTACTGTTAAGTGGTCCCATAGGGAATTGAACCTCCAACCTAAGCACACATCCCACAACTCTACCAAATGAGCTACACAGGACCATACTAAACCATGTATGGCCATGATCTTATATGACAGATGGGTTTCGAACCCAGGTCTCCCACGCTGGAGACCCAAGCATCTACTATTAAACCAAAAGGAGATTCTCTAGATCTGAGGGCAACACTTGAGTCTTCATCTCTCTGGCAGGGCTACCTATGAGAGAAGCATGATTCCAAATCACCTCCTGTACACATACAGTACATAACCGCAACATTGCATAGACATTACCTTGATAGCCTTGTTCTTCTCGAAGCTCCGCGCCTGGCACAGAGTCCTCACAATGGCGCTGTAGCAGAACCCCATGACCAGGAGGGGCACGGCGAACCCCAGCACCATCTGACTGACCTGGATGCCCACGCGGAGACTCCCTGATTTGCCCGTGGGGTACGGTGTGCAGGTCCGGTTGCTGATGTTGGTGTAGGTCATCTCCGGAACGGAACAGAAGACCGCCGTGAACCAGATGATCACGGATGACACCTTGCTGAATAACACAGCCCGTGTGCGGTGGCGGTGGGCAGAGACCGCCTTGGCGATGGCCAAGTAGCGGTCGATGCTGATTAAGGTCAGGAGGAACATCCCACTGTAGAAGCTGACTTTGTAGGCTGTGTGCATGATTTTGCACGTAGCCAGGCCTAACACCCACTCCGTCATGGAGTTGGCCGCCCAGAAGGGGAGAGAGAAGGCGAAGAGGAGGTCGGCGACGGACAGGTTGAGGAGGTAGACGTCCGTCATCGTCTTGAGGCGCTTGAAGTAGAAGTAGGTGAGGATGACCAGTATGTTGCCGGTCAGACCTAGGAAGCAGAGTAAGGTGTAGAACGTTGGCATGAACCAAGAACGGAAGTTGCGGTTGGAGGACTTCTGGCACTCCTGGGCCCAGTCACTGTAGTCAACGCTGGTATCGGTGATGTCCTCGTAATCATGCTCTGTCGTGGACGTGAAGGTGGTCACGTTTTCATCGTGAGACGAACACATCTGGAACAAAGACAAGTAGGGACATGTCAATCATGGTCAAGGGGCTTTAGGGTATTTGGGGGATTTCCAAAAAATATATTAAAATGTATTCATTCTATTTGTTTTCCCTATTTGTCATCGTTATGATATAGGTGTTGATGTGCTGTTTGAATGTGGGAGTTCATATAATTTTTGGGAGTTTTAGGTTCAGAGGAAAGTAATTGAAAACGTATTTGACTTTGGTGAGTTTGGTCTAGTGGTTAGCACTGCCGAAAGATGGGTGTCTGAATTAAAGCAGACGCCACCTACGGACCACAACTCCTGGGCACGTATTTACAAAGCGTCTCAGAGTCATAATGCATCTTTTACCCTCTTTTGTTTTTTACCACACATAGTCTGTCATTCAAGAGCAAAACACACCAACTGTCAGGAAGTGGTCAGGTTATGTCAGGGGGCCTGATTGCTAGAGCTGATCTAATATCAGGTCCCCACGTCACTATGGTCTTATTCATTATGATCTACCGTTTCCATGGTTATGTGTGTGCAGTTGCTATCAAGTGGATTTATCACTGATTTGATGATCTGGATAATGATTCTGGTTGGTTTGAAGTGTGAATGTTAACATCCAACTAAGCTTGTGTCTTTGTCTTACCTCAAAGTAGAAGGTGCAAATCAGCAGAGCTGTTGCACGGACTGGGATCCCTGGAAATCAGAAAGAATGTGGTTTAAAAACTATGACCGTGACCGGATCAAGACTACCATACCTGTAGGCCAGGGAAGGCTGTTGGAGGTATACATCTAAGGACGGGCTCATTGTAATGCATGGAGCGGAATGAGGAATGGTGTTGAATGGTGTCAAACACACATCTTCATTCTGTTCCATGCATTACAATGAGCCCGTCCTCTGATTTCTACCTCCACCAACCTCCCCTGAGACTACCATAGGCCCTGGGCCTAAACACCCCCACGCACACACTGAACTCACTACAACAGATAATGCCGACATGTATAAATGACATACATGTAACAAGAACTGTGTTATACCACTAACATGCACCATCATCAGAACATACTACCAGAGATGACCAAGTGTTATCATAGTCATCATGTTCAAGGGTGTTGAAACTGAAACAGCTCCTAATGGGCTGATTTGATGACTAAGGAACACAGCTTTGGGGAGAGATGAAGATCCACTACAGTGTGTAGACTTTGTCACTTATGAAACAGTTGGGTATAGTTATTTCTCATTTCTCAGTAATTTAACCTGTTTTTATAAGAATGTTTATAACAATGACTCAAATCTCAGTTTCATGGTAGTTTTTCATGGTTATTCCCCCCTTTGTCCCTACACTACCGACTGTAGGTTTTTCACCCTTCACCCAAGGCGCCCTTTGAACTGTAGAACTGAAACAGAATCTGATCTGATATTCTTCATGTATGCAAATATGCCTTGTCTAGAAGCTTCCACTAAGCCAATCAGCGGACAGGATATATGTAGCTACCATCATAATAGCCTTTCCTCAATGGTTAGGAACATGACTCCTCATGTCCTCTCCTCCGTCCTCCACTCGCGTCCTACTGAAAAAAACATATTGGAGAAGATCTAGGTTCCTCCCCTTACATATCCTGCTCCAATGCTTTTTGAGGACAAAGTGGAGTGGAGGACAGAGGAGAGGACGCATTGAGAAAAGGCTATTGTCTCAACCTTTCAGAACCTTTCAGGGGAGGAGGACACCTGGTGGTACGAAAGGGAATGCACCCATTGATTGGCTGTATAAGGTGTGATGTCAATGTCTATAGCCTACTATCCTAGCGTGATATGACAAACATTGAAACAAAACAGTACTTTGGTTATTGTTGTGTTGTTTTTAAAGAGAAAGAAATATAGAAACAAATAGTGGTGTCACAAAATCCCCCATCTTGAGAAGTGACTCACTCACAAAATGAAGAACCATGTTTTAACAGGGGCTGTACCTGGCTGGCATCACAGACTTGCAAACCTGGTATCAATTTCAGCTCTGGCATTTACAGCTATACTGAATGGAAACTCTTTTATGAACAGTTACAGTAATTTAATGAAGCTTACTTTCCAGTTAGTATCAGATGATTTGACTGGTTCACCAAGAAAAAATAAATAAATAAATAAGAAGTATACGCTGAATTTGCTCAAACAACTACACAGTGTGGTATTCCACTGCTAGTTTGTTATAAGCATGTTTAAAGTGTAAAGAGATTTCTGACATAGAGGTACGTTCCCTTTTTAACCAACAGGAAGTACACATATTATTGGCCACAGACATGCGACAGTAAGCCTGACACTGTTCAGTAAAACATACCCTACAGTATAACTTTCTATGCACTGGTGATATACAAGCTTTTTTGTATAAAATGCATAGATATTGATAAACAATAGTGCCTTTTTGAGAGGAAAAATGAAACCCCTACAGTATTAAAGGTCTACTCAGAAGAATATCCATTATAATGCATGGAATGGAATAAGGAATGGTATCAAACACATGTGTATAGGGGCGCTTAGTGGCGTAGCACACTAATACGCTTACCACGTAATTGCAAGGTTCCTGGTTCGATTCCGACCCTCGACCTATCTTGCATGTCTCACATCCTCCCTGTCAATCTCTGCTGTCTCTATCCCAATAAAGCAGAAATGCCCTAAAAACATATTAAAAAAATAAATAAAAGGTACTAAGTTTAGGGAAGGAATATGTGTATGAGGTACTAAGTTTAGGGAAGGAAATAATTGACATGACAGCTTATAGTATATACTGTACAGTAGGTTACCATGTTTCACACTACAATTTACATTAGGAGTACAGTATATTGAAATCACTTTCAAATGATGATGTATCAGTCAAACTCACCATTGGTAGTCATGTTGATTCAGCTACTCTCTCTCTCTGTCTCTCTCGCTGTCTCTCTCCTTCTCTGTCGCTCTCTCTGTCTCTCTCGCTGTCTCTCTCTCTGTCTCTCTCGCTCTCTCTCTCCTTCTCTGTCGCTCTCTCTGTCTCTCTCTCTGTCTCTCTCGCTGTCTCTCTCTCTGTCTCTCTCTCTCTCTTAGCAGACAGGTGGTGAAAGTGGTGAGAGGTTTACTATATATATATGGAGGTTTTGTGTGTGCGTGTGTGTGTGTTTGTGGGTGCGTGTGTGTGTGTGTGTGTGTGTGCGTGTGTGTGTGTGTGTGTGTGTGTGTGCGTGTGTGTGTGTGTGTGTGCGTGCGTGTGTGTGTGTGTGTGTGTGTGTGTGTGTGTGCGTGTGTGTGGGTGGGTGCGTGTGTGTGTGTGTGCGTGCGTGCGTGTGTGTGTGTGTGTGTGTGTGTGTGTGGGTGCGTGTGTGTGTGTGTGTGTGTATGTGTATGGTTCTGCTAGGTTTTGAACTCATTGAATTGCTTGAGCTTTGAAAGAAAAAAAGCCAGTCTTCGTTCACACCTTCTCTGCTTCACCGCCCCTACATACAGTTGAATAACCTGAATAGAGAGAAGACCATGCCAAAACTGTTGTTTTCATAAGCATCGAGCAGGAAAAATCTGAACATGAACAGAAAACAACTTTATTGAGACATCCTGTTGTTTACTGTTAAACTGCATAGGTCTACTATAGCTGTACCACCAGGGTTAGGGTTAGGTCTATACCGGGGGAGGCTGGTGGAGGTAGAAATCGGAGTGTGTTTGATATCGTTCTTCATTCTGTTCCATGCACACAATGAGCCCGTCCTCCGATTTCTACCTCCACCAGCCTCCCCTGCTCTATACTCTACCCTGGCATGAGGTTAGAGTCTTCAGGGTGATAACATCAGGCAGCTCAGACACATTCACACATTGATCCCAAAAACCACACAGTGGTTGAAGAACTACAAACAAAGAAAGCAACATTAAAGAAACAGTGCCTGGAAAGTGTTTACCACCAAGCTGGTGAGGTGTCTGATTTTATGAAGGAAGGTGCCATGTATAGTAACCCATTGTCCTTCCTATAATTATGACCTTTAAACACGTTCTATTAGCATCGTTTCAAGTTTGTGCAAGCTTGGCCATATAGAATAAGAAAATAAAACACTGAAGGAGATGACAAAACAAACATTAGACAAACATTTATTCCCAATGATTCTCACAGTTATGGACATGATGGACAACGAACTCGACACAAGTGGTCACATGACCAACTAACACAAGTTAACATTGCGTTATGTCTGACTCCAAAAGATATTTCATGATTAATAATGATTGATAATGCTTTGCTCATTGATAATGCTTTGCTCAATGCTTTGCTCACAGGCTGGCGCCACCAAAATCCGTCTACAGCCAGGTCTACTTTGTAAGAGACCATTCAACCTCAACAGGACTTCCTTTGTTGTTAAAAAAAGGAAATGTAACCTTTATTTATCTAGGCAAGTCTCAATGAGAATCTCTTTTACAAGAGAGACCTGTTACAAGCAGGGGAGGCTGGTGGAGGTAGAAATCGGAGGACAGGATCATAATAATAATAATAATAATAATAATAATCCTGTCCTCCGATTTCTACCTCCACCAGCCTCCCCTGTTACAAGGCATCCCTTTGCATCTAGGATGTGTTGCAGTATCACCTTCATAGGTTTGCTCAGAGATGGAGATGAAGATAAGAAAAACCACGAAGTGTGTCGTTGAGACAACAGATCTACGCTGTTCATCACTGAACTACTTAATGATCATAATCTGCTGAATGAAATTGAGGCCGATTTTTCGAAAGCAGATTTTTTTTCTAGGAACCAGTGGAGGCTGCAGGCAGAACTCAGAGGAGGGGCTCATTGTAACGCAGGAATGGTTTCAAACATGCATGCGTTACAATGAGCTTGTCCTTTGAGCCCGTCCTGCATTTTGAGTAGTTTGTACAGCTGTTTGATGTGTTGTGTGTATTTAGTGCGCCTGTAGGATGTTTCACGTATTTTAAGTCCTCAAAAAGCTCACTATTTTTGCTCCAGAAGTCCCTTTCATCAATGGCATAAATCTGTTTAAGGTACCACTGTTGTTAAACAGTCCCCACATTTGTTTTTACCATGGTGACAGTAGGATTCTTGTGTTGAATTATTGTGATCATTCCCGTCACACCAGAGCTCTGCACAGCTGCACACCTGTGTGCTTTTGCGGTTTGAAACAGGAAAAGGCTGTGCGTGTGTGTGTGTGTGTGTGTGTGTGTGTGTGTGTGTGTGTGTGTGTGTTCAAGTGTGACAAATGTCTTAATCTGTGGTAAATGTCATTAAAGCTGCAGAGAGGTGTTGCAATGTGGTTCCTGCCCATGGAATCTTAGCAGAGAGAGCAAGCTGCAGAGAACATGTGGTAAAGGTATGCACACACACACACACACACACACACACACACACACACACACACAGGGAACACTGTGCTAAGGTTATCAATCTACTACATATGTAGTATTGTAGCTTTTGCTTGCAATCAGTCAATCAATGTGTATTATCCCAGAGTGAAATCAGGGGCATAATAACAGTGATATGGGATAGAATAGTGCGTACAGTGGAACATGTCAACCTCTAACCCCATACACCAGGCAGGTGAGGGGGGGGGGGTAGTGTGGGACAACGCTATATGAAAACAGGAAACCAACACACACTGCTTTTCATGTAGCCCACTTCCTGTACAGGTATAGGTAAGGGTTATGTCTGTCTCTGCACTGCACCGGTTGGTCTTTTACACAATTATTGGCCCTTTAGAACCCAACCTGTCCTGTTGAAGATTCAGCCCAGATAAACAAGCTAGAGGACCCCCACAGAATTAGAATGAGTAGAACAGACACTCAGATCAACATTGAAGTGGGTGTGCTGGCTTTAGAATGAATAGAATGGAAACGTCCATTCAAACATTCCGTGGTGGGTGTACCGGCTTTCCAATGAGTAGAACAGACATTCAGATCCACATTCAAGCGGCTGTACCATCAGCTATCTTTGGTAGTTGAGGATTCAATACAGCTTTGGCATGTTGTAAACATTGGATGGAGACATTGAATTAAAAAAACAAACACACATCACACAACTTTACTTCTGGGTAGAAAAGTTTATTGGTATAAATATGTAAAAGAAAAATTGATTTTTAAGACATGGCATGTTTATGACTCTGCACTTCGAGTTGCTTTATACGATGAGATGAAAAACCACTCATATTCAAGCAAACCTTGATATTGTAACACTGCTTAAGTTTACGGCCTAACGTTGACAGTAAGAGTCTGTTCTGGGCTGAAACACTTGAATACTGATAATAATAATAACAATCATGACAATAATAATGATAATAATAATAATAATAATAATAATAATAATAATCATAATAAGATCATAACATTGAGAGATTGTTCTAAGCATACAGCCTTTTGATTTTGATTGACAGCTAGCGTACTTTAGAACACTGGTAGAGCATTGTGTACAGCATGGATGACCCCGAGTCATAGACGCACAGAGTTGGGCACCAAAGGTTCCGTAACAATCAAATTCCACAGAGAATTCTGTAAATTCTATCAGAATCGGAATTCTATCCACATGCTTGGACAAAGGTCTTGCTAAGTTTAGCTTTAGCACAATACATTGTAAATTTGCATTGATCGCAAGCAATGTGCATAGGACTTCATTCTTTCCAATGACAGTGCTACTGACATGGAACGTTGGGTGCCGACCAGACCAGACCGAAAGATATATTTAAAACGGTTTCAAATATTTGAAAAAACTCGAGCCGTGCTTCATTTAGCCTGTCTTACATGCAGCATTTGTACTTCTGAGACTGTTCCAGTGATTCCGTTGTGCCTGACAAGGAAATCAAACACACCTCATGTTTTTCAAATACTTTTCAAATATTAAAATATGCCTTTTTTCCCAGGTCTGGTGCCAACATGGCGGACGGTTGGCCTAACTCTGCTGTCTGTGATTATTACCTCAGGGTTGATTGATCTCCGAGCACAAAGAACAACACCTTGACGGACGGATAGGCCCCAGGACTGACAATACATACGCAATAATAATAATAATAATAATAATAATATCAATAATAAATAACAAATGCAACTACTTGCTAACTCCTGAGACGAATACTGTCATTTAATACTGATACTGAAGGTAAACATAAAAATTCTCCTACAAAACCTTCTCCTCCCCTCTCTCCACTCCTCCTCCCCCTCTCATTACTAACTCTCATCCCCCTCTCATAACTCTCTTCCCCTCTCATCCCCCTTTCATAACTCACATCACTTGAAGAATCTCACCAGCGACGCCATGCAAAAATAACATTGAAAGCAACAATGACATCACACTACAAAGGACTAGATATTAGTAATAATAAGAACACTGAACAACTTCTATTTGTGACAGGTTTTTTACAGCCAGCCAGCCAGGGAATAAGACAGGAGATGAGTAATTGGTTATTGATATGTATTGATATGTACTGTATTGATAATGCAGGGGTTTGGATGATTAGAGAGAACTGGCACTGCAGTTACAAAGCATTCCCATAGGTGGCAGGGTGAGAAATGATGTCTGAAGCAGTGGAGGCTGGTGGTGGTGGAAATCTGAGGACGGGCTCATTATAATGCATGGAATGGAATAAGGAATGGTATCAAACACACGTGTTTGATACCATTCCTGATTCCATTTCATTCCATGCATTACAATGAGCCCGTCCTCCAATTCCTGCCTCCACAGCCTCCCCTGGTCTGAAGTCACTGATCTTTGATGGGGACCTTTGCTTTGCTCTGCTTTGCTTGAAGCACATTAAAAAACAGCACTGGGTCGATTTAAACCCTGTCTTTTCAGCTGAAGTCACTTAGTCAAGCAACAAGATGGCTGCTCAGCGTTTGAATAGGAGTCACAATTTGGACTTGGATGGGAGTGATAATGTGCATTCTGAAAGCCCATTAAAGTGAACCATTGCTTCAAGCTTTATAGTTGAAAATACAGCCCATCTGAACACAAATGTATGCAAAGATGCTTCTGTACAATGTGTTTTCTGTTTCCGGCGGATGATTGGATGTTGCAGAGGCTGCTGGGTGGAGTGATGTCAGTTCTCAGCCAATCAGTGGACTCCGTGGGCTCAGTGGGCGGGGCGTGCCCTAGGGGCGGGGCCCTCGGAGGCCGTGGCAGGTGGCTCGCTGGGCGGGGCATCCTCCGTCAGGGCGGAGGTGGTCTCTGAGCCTGTGTTACTGTCACTGGTCTCCTCCTCCATCTCCATCCCTCCTTCCGGGACGCTCTCCTTGTCCTCTGACACGGACACACGGCCCTCCACGCTGGCGGGAAGAGCCTCCAGCTCCTCGGAGACCTTCGACTTCTCTGTGAAGAGAAGAAGGGAATGATCATGTTCAGAATATGATCGATACAGGATAGAATGCTGTTATTATCAATTTTTTTCCTCAAGTTTTGAACCGAACAAAAAGACGTTTATCTCAATGATGCTAACCAGGGTGAATAAAGGTTTGATAAAAAAAAAATGGTAGGTACAGTTAGGTACACACAGTATCATGAATCACAAAGGTATAGTACTGGGGAGGCTAGTGGAGGTAGAAATCGGAGGACGGTCTCATTGTAATGCATGGAATGGAATGAGGAATGGTATAATAATACCATATCAACACCAGCCTCCACTGTTACAAGACATCCCTTTGCCTCTAGGACTGCTGCGCGTGTGTCTGATACCGTTCCTCATTCCGTTCCATGCATTACAATGAGCCCGTCCTCCGATGTCTACCTCCACCAGCCTCCCCTGCCCGTGCCTCACCACTGGTCTCAATGTTGCTGGGTTCCGTCTCCTCCCCCTCCTTGTTGCTCCCGTCGCTGAGAGCCTCCTGCTGGTTCTTACTGCCGTTGGATGGACAGAGGGTCTTCTCCTCCTCCTCCTGGACGGGTGTGGAGGAGGAGGTGGAGGTCTCTCTCTCTCCTCCTCCTCCCCCTCCTCCTCCTCCCTCCGTCGCATCCTTCTCTCGCTCTGCCATGCGCCGGCGAGACGCCTCCTCTGCCGCTGCCTCGATCTCCGCCGAGATCTTCTCCATGTCCACCTCCACCTTCATACAGCACAGCTGAGGGGTAGGAGGATAGAGAGGAGGGGGAGGAGGGGGGAGGGAGAGAGGGAGAGAGAGAGAGACGGGTTAAGGTTAATTTATGCTTATGCCGATTGACACTGCCGACAACTCTGGATAGACAGAAATGGCGTCTCGTCGACACTTTTGGGTGTCGGGCTTAGAGTTAGATTTGGGAGCTGAGCACACAGAGACAGCACAAAAACAGACCCTAAATCCCAATCAACCTCAACCTCAACTCAAGGCACTTAAATTGATCTTAAGAGTGTGTGAGTGAGTGAGTGAGTGAGTGAGTGAGTGAGTGAGTGAGTGCACTGTAATTAGTCTGCCATACTTTGGTAGATTTCCTATCTGTCCTCCCCAAGAACCTGACGTTGACTTGCCCATTGTGAAGTAACAAAACCTGACAAACTGAGACAATGGCGCCATCTAGTGTTCAGAGTAGGCTACAAAGTGCTGTAGCGGCTCTACGACGTAGAGTAGATGTAACAGCATATGTAAGAGCATATAGCGCGACAATATAAATCTCTTTTTTATTTGTATTTTTCATTTATTGTTATATTCTCGTATGTCTTGTATAGAACTGTTCTGCCTAGTGACAGGGTGAAAATTCCAAATGACCTATGAAAGGACAAGGGGAAGGTAACGACGGTACCATATAGATGACATCAGAGGAGGCTGGTGGAGGTAGAAATCGGAGGACGGGCTCATTGTAACGCGTGGGACGGAATGAGTGTGTTTGATAGCATCCCTCATTCCGTTCCATGCATTCCGATGAGCCTGTCCTCTGACTTCCGCCTCCACCAGACTCCACTGTCTTGCAACGTAGAGTATACTATATGTAACAGTTTATCTAAGAGTATATAGAGTATAGGAACAGTATATGACTCTCTTATCTTATTTTATTTGTATTTTCTTGTGATATTATCTTATGGGGTTCTTGTAATAGAACTGTTCTGTCGACAGCTGTTCTGTACTCTGTCATGTGTTTATGTGTTTTATGTTCTGTGTGGATCCGGGAGAAGAGTAGTGGCTGCCTGTTCAGCAGCTAATACTGGTCCTGATAAACAAATAAATACGGGGAGATGACAGACCGAGATCTGACCAGGACATGTGGATGGAGTTAGCCGTTGGCAGCTAACAGCTGCTGCTCTCTCTCTCTCTCTCTCACTCTCTCTGGCAGCGCTGACCTCTCTCTAGACAGCCTGAGGTGATATTACGCTGTAGGATTCGTGACGTGCAACAAAACGGTTGTATAACAGATGACCCAAGTCTACCCTGAAGACAAGACTGAACTGAACCCATATCGGTTCCTCGCCTTTTATTGCCTGTGTGCTTGTCTAAGTCTAAAAGCTATGGATCAGGGGGGAGGCTGGTGGAGGGGGAAATCCGGAGGACGGGCTCATTGTAAGGCTTGGAGCGGAGTGAGGAACGGTCTCAAACACGCATCCTCGTTCCATTCCAATGAGCCCATCCTCCCGTCCTCCAATGATTTCTACGTCCAACGGCCTCCCCCTGGCATGGATAGGGTATAAGCGGTATGGGATGAAGCTAACTACTGTACCATGCAGCTTACACCTATCCAATGCTCTCAGATCTACACCCGTGCCTAGGAGGTCGGGGGCCGGGGGTATCTTTGAGTATTCAGTCTACAGAGATGACATCATACCCGCTTGAGCTCGCTGGTGAAAGACTCTGTGGCTT
>NC_139676.1:6479357-6494357 GCF_951799395.1 Argentina silus
GCATTCACGTAGGCCAAGTAGGCTGGGGAGTTGTGGTAGGCCTTCATACTCTCATTATACTCAATCTAGGAGAGGGAGGGAAGGAGGGAGAGAAAAAGAGAGAGGGGGAGAGAGAGAGATGACAGGGAGACAGAACCCAGGTGAACAAGTTGAACCCTCAAAAGCTGTTCAATGGAGGACCACAACGGACAGAAAAGCCCTTGGCCTGACCGTGTCCTCCTCGATTGTTTTGAATGTGTTCAACTGCCATTACATACAGTAGGCGTGTGGTTGTGCATGTGTGTTTTGATTGTCTAATCAAGTGAATTAAAGGTTTTAAACTCAGTGTTTCGAGGAAGGAACGATGACTGGAGGGACCCACAACTGTTTGGAGAGCAGAGTAGACACAACTAGTGGTCAGCCATGGTAACAACACCCCATGATTGATAGAATCAACAACAACAGGTAAACAAACCAACCTTCTCTGCTTCGTACTCATTCAGATAATCCTGTTTCTCCTCGTCAGTGAGGTCCCTCCACATGCCACCGATTATCTTCCCAATCTCCCAAAGCTTCAGCTCAGGGTTGGAGGCTTTAACCTGGTCCCAAACCTGGTGGCAAGAACCAGACATGGGGCATTGGGGTATGTGTGTGTGTGTGTGTGTGTAGGGGTATATCAGGGCGGTGGAGGCTGGTGGAGGTAGAAATCGGAGGATTTCATTCATCATTGTAATGCATGGGACGGAATGAGGAATGGTATCATACACGTGAGGAATGGTATTCTGTTCCATGCATTACAATGAGCTCGTCCTCCGATTTCTACCTCCACCAGCCTCCTCTGGGGTATAAAAGGGTTGGTGTTGGGGCTATTTATTAGGCTAGGCTGTGTGGTTTAAACTCACTCTCCTGGTTAATACTCACACTGGAGTATAATTAACATGCTTTTAATGACTAGAGGTTGCATTTCTACAGTCACACACCACACCTACCTCCGTGAACCAATTAGTACGCAGGATCCTAACTCTTGGCTGACTACGTGCTGTGTGTTGTTAGCGTTTGGTAAGGGTAACAGGGGAGGCTGGTGGAGGTAGAAATCAGAGGTTCATTGTAATGCGTGGAATGGAATAAGGAATGGTATCAAACCCCTGTAAGTGTTTTATACCATTTCTCATTACGTTTCAAGCATTATAATGAGCCCGTCCTCCAATTTCTACCTCCACCAGCCTCCACTGCAATAAGTGCCATGCCAGACCAGTGGACAGCTCATCCATCTTACCTTCCTGCTGTACCTCATGTAGGGCATCAAAGGCTTGTCTGGAGGCTTGGGTGGCTTTGGAATGTTTATGCCAGAGGAATTCTGAGGGGAAAACAAAACAAGACACTGATTAGGGCAGTCTAAGGACAGCATACCTGTGTTAGAGAATTACCGGCTAGCTAGTCATGCAATCCGGTGGAGGCTGGTGGAGGTAGAAATCGGAGGACCATTCCTCATTCCATTCCATGCATTACAAGCCCGTCCTCCGATTTCTACCTCCACCAGCCTCCCCTGATACAATCTCACACTAGGCAAGATATATAGGCTGATTAGAAGGATAGCCTACTATATGGACTGTACATGCAGAATGGTTGAATACTCATTGACAACCACTCTTCAACCCACAACTAAGCCACATTAAAGCACATCCTTATCAAGTTCAATGTACCCTTAATTAAAGACAGTTTGAACCCAATCAGCACACAGAAATCACGCAGAGACTATAATTTACCGACAGCGAATGAACAGAAAATGTGAAATTCTCCCCCCTAAAGCTGAAGATTTGCACACGCGGCGTGACGCGCCGCCTTTATCAGCCTCAGAGAGCCGGCCACAGCTTGCATGCAGCGACCAATGAATTACTCTGCAGCAGCCCCGAGTCCTGCCAAGTGCCGGGTCGACGATGCCATGGCAACGCGGACGGCATGGGCTACTAAGCTAGCATGGCTGTCAGCTAGCGATGCAGACTTTGAAGGGCAGCGGGCGGGTTCTGAGTACACACAGATGGACACTTGGCTATTCGGTCTGTACTAATGTGTTGCATGGTTGAGACAGAGGACGGGACGGGACGGGGGGGTTTGGAATGGAACACATTTCAGAACATCTTGGGAATGGAATGGAATGGAATCATACTGGCAGTTCATTCGCTCTCATTCTCTCTAGGAACACAGCACAAGACTCAAATTCCAGAGCTGAGCTGTTATAGATTATATTATTTCGGCTTCTATCAAACTAGAATCTAAAATTCACTTTGCCTCCTCCTGTTATTACTATGGAGTCTGATGTTTTGCCGTTCTGTTCTCAGACCAAGGTCAAATATATATGTCAAATACTTGACATATGCATTTAACCAAGGTCTGTATGACATATGCATTTAACCCAGGTCTGTATGACATATACATTTAACCCAGGTCTATATGACCCATTTAACCCAGGTCTGTATGACATATGCATTTAACCAAGGTCTGTATGACATATACATCTAACCCAGGTCTGTATGACATATACATTTAACCCAGGTCCGTATGACCCATCTAACCCAGGTCTGTATGACATATGTATTTAACCCAGGTCCGTATGACCCATCTAACCCAGGTCTGTATGACATATACATTTAACCCAGGTCTATATGACCCATTTAACCCAGGTCTGTATGACATATGTATTTAACCCAGGTCCGTATGACCCATCTAACCCAGGTATGTATGACATATGTATTTAACCCAGGTCTGTATGACATATGTATTTAACCCAGGTCTGTATGACCCATTTAACCCAGGTCCGTATGACCCATCTAACCCAGGTCTGGTGTTGTGTGGAGGTGATAACAGCCTACCGTTACCCGGCTGTTGCTGCCCTGGGTCCCTCCCAGCCTGTAGTTGTTGTAGGCCAGGTGGCTGTACGGGTTGTACCCCACAAACCCTGGGGTGCTGGGCAGCTGCTGATGGAACCACAGGAGACAGAAACACACGAATCAGAGAATGACCATTACAGAAGAAGAAAAGTGTAAGGTTTAGGTGTTGTAAGCTGACCCAGGTGCGGTGCAGAGAAAGGGAGACGGACGAGTAGTTAGCGGTACCAAACAAAAGGATCTTTACTTAGGAAGAGTAGACAAGACAGGATACAAAAACACAGACTCAAAGCTCGAATACAAAAGGGGAGATCACAGTCTCAAAATAGTACTTGTATATTCAAATAACATACGCTCACGAAGCGACTTTTAAGAGTCCAATCAAAATAAATTGTTGGCAGAAATTGAGAGTGTCTCACAATGGCCACTAGTAAGTTAAAGTGATTGAACAGGATCATTTGTATAATTTCAGCCTAAGTGCAGCTGATGAGCAGGTCCCCGCACACGAGCCAAGCTAGGAACAAAAGTGTCTGCCGTGCTTCAGAATACTTGCACTGATAAACTAGGGATTCCGTGGCTGAATGAGGTACTGTAAAACAGTGATTCATTTCTTAGATTATATTTGTATTAACTATACATTGACCATCCGGACCCAAAACGAAAGATACAAACATCGTCGCGAGGATTCCTGTAACATTTCTTTAACATTGAAAGATAGAAATGGCCATCATGAATATCATGGGATTACTGTATATCCCTAGTATGGCTTTTCAGGCACCATCTGAAATACTTACTGGTGTAGGGGCAGGGGGGGGAGGAGGGGCATACGATTTTTCTGTTGTGAAACAAAAGGTGAGATATTAAGACAAAGCAAGACCCCTTTTGCATACAGATAGACTATCATAATTTCGCAGTTTTTATTAAATCAGTCCCCTTATGGAATATTTGATATTTTTGTCTCTGGTAACAATTGAACAAAATTATATGCCAATTAGGCTACAATTGCAGGAATTAATAATCTCAGAAGCTGATCTTGGCAAGCTTGTTAAATTATGATATGACATAGGCTATTCATTTGCATTATTATTTGTAGCCCAAATGTGGCCAATTCTATGTCATACACCTAACAAAAACATGTATATTTTCTTGCATATAATGTTAGTAATTGCTAAATAATTTCTTACTTGACATGATCTTGGCAGAAGATCAGATATTCCCGTCATTGGTTCTGTAAACACATTTAGAACGAGGTAAAAACATTGTGGAGTGAATTCATATTCATCAACTGTATTCGTTACTGATTTGAGTGGCATTGAAAGTGTCTCGCTTATTCGTTCACAAGACAAAAGATGCCGATGAAGCCAACATAATGGTCTGTCAGGCGACGTAGCGTATGTGCACCAACATCACAACACAGTGCACACAGACACAGCATAGGCATGACAGCTGCGTATCTGTCAGGATTGCAGGGCTGGCTGGCTGGCTAGCTATTTGCGTACAGAATAATTAACCATGTAGAGTGATTATCTGACAATTCGACGTCGGTTAATTATTCAGACAAACGTCGAGGCGTTCGCTGAAAAATAAATTGCTGTCATCTTGCATATTGTTGGCTGACAGCCAGCTGCGAAATCGGTTAGCTAGCTATGCTATGCTAACTAGCCAGCTTACTGACTCACTTATCCTTGCAAGGCTAGCTAGCAACCACCATCTGTTGTCTTGATAACTTAGATGGAAAGCGCACGGTCTTCGTTATTACAGATTTATAACATGTTAACTGGCAAAATGTTACATTTGAGTGTGAAATGTAACTCGTCTTTAGATTAAATGTTACCCCCCCCCCCCTGCTTCCTAGCTAGCTAGCTCTAAGCTAGCTGTCACAATACAGTCACATCCCCTTGCATTCTGTGAATCTGATTTAATAAAAGTGGCATTTCACACAAACTGATGACATGCAATGTAGATACAGGCAAATAAAAATAAACTCATTGACGTCCGCTACAGATATCAATATTATGTTTGTCATAATTGTAAGCAATTTAAAAGTAATGGGCAGCAAACTCACCCCCAAATCCTTTGTCCCCACCACACTGTGTGTATGTGTGTGTGGCTTAGCTAGCAGACTGAGGAGTACTCAGAAGAAGGAATGGGGGTCCACTCATATGATTCCAATAGAATTTTCCAGAACTAACCATGCATGCATTGCACTCTAAATTGAATCATCATGTTATTCAAAACATGCTACTCTTTTCAACAAAGACAATTTCTTATCAGTTAATTCATGAAAAATATGAAGACATTATTTGAATCACACATTATGCTTTTATTGAATTATAATGTAATAACACAGACATCCACGACAAACATAGCTATGGTAATTAAATAGACATGGTGTTATAAGCATTAGACAGGTCAGGTGAGCAAACTATTATCCTAGGCTATTGAAAGTGGTTTATTGTATCTGCTGAAAATATGCGAATACATTACAAAAAAGACTGAACCATTTGTAATTTATAGAGCACCTAACCCATGATTTAGAACCACCATCAACAAACAACTGTAGGCATAGCCACATGCCTCCCATTGAACTCTATGGCAAATTGATATCATCAGATATTATCTATATTATTAGATAAATAGATACTTTGAAAGAGGCTTTGATGTCACAATCATTAGTGCACTGAAAACCAGGGCTGACTGGCTAGATGCCAGAAGGAATCTTGCAATCTCATCCACCTGACCAAACATTGTCACACACAATGGCTCACTAGGAGGTGCACATCAGGGGAGGCTAGTGGAGGCAGAAATTGGCTCATTGTAATGCATGGCTCATTGTAATGCATGGAATGGAATAATGAATGGTATCAAACACGTCCCCGTTCCATTCCATGGATTACAATGAGCCCGTCCTCCGATTTCTACCTCCATCAGCCTCCGCTGGTGCACATTATCCCTATAGCTACAAACTCTTTATGACAGAAATGCAAACAGATATTCGTATGAAACTTTAGCCTTTTTCATTCTGCTTCGCTGACCAATAGGCTTTTGAGGATAGCCAAGGCCCCCGCCTCTCCATTCATAGCTCCTATGTTGTTAGAACTGAAATGCTTTGCATTCTTGCTCACTCATTTGTAGCCTAAAGATCTGTTCTGCTTGTTGCTGTTTCAATAAAAACACTGCACACCTCTCTTGGTTTTACTGTACATCTAAGCTAAAGCCTAGGGTTTAGTTCGGGGGGCTAAAGCATGTCTTCAGCCCTGAGGTCAGGGGTCAGGTCTGTGGGTATAGGATGGGGGCCACACATACACACAAACACACACACGCACACACACACACACACACACACACAGAGAGACACACACACACACTCACAAAGCAGCCTTGAAGGTTTACTCTGGTGGAGGTAGGCTATAGGGGGGTATTTTTAGAAGCGGTGGTTGTCCTGTTATTATCATGTGTCATTCCAGAGGTAGGCTATTCGCCGGACAAATGCCTTGAGTATTATCAATAAACATTAACTAACCAGAGAGAACATGAACTAACCACTGGTATGATATTATCAGTCAACAAATTCAGAAACAAGATCTAGCTAAATACATTCTTCAGATTTTCTTTCCTTTTAAAAGAAACCTAAGATGTTCTGTTCTGTTTGACTTGTTGGAATGTTTGATTTTGTGGTCAGCTTGGAAAATAGGCATTGAGCTGGTGTGTTTTTGTTGGTCTTTGATGGTCCAGATAGAACGACTGAAAGCATTACTTCAAAAGTGCACTCTGTGCAGAAGGCGCACACACACACACGCACGCACGTATGCACACACGCAGGCAGGAAGGCAGGCAGGCAGGCAGGCAGGCAGACATACATACAGACAGACAGATGGAAAGACACACAGCAGACAGACATACACATGCACACGCACACACACACACACACACACACACACAGTTTGTTCTTTTCCTGAACTTTCTCTATCTCCATGGTGTAATTTACTGGTACAACATCTGGGGCTATATCTACAACCTGACATTAAGAAGCCGGCATTTATATGGGAAATAATTACAAAGGAGATCAAATGCTACATGTTTATACTTTATTTGATTTCTAATACAATGTACAGTATACAATTTTTCTCATAGAGTAATCATTTTCAAAGGTAACCAAGTCATTATTCAATTTAATACAAACTCTTCACGAGTTCACCTCCTACAATATGTTTAATATACAGCATAGCCCCTATCCAGGACCCGTCAGACACACGACACACAAGATGTTGACATTTTCAAACCCTACACACTCCCATCGTTACACATGCAAAAGTTACTTAAAGGGATAGTTCACCCAAATTATGAAATCGCCTATATTGTTTCCTTCCTTTCCTTGACAAAATATGTGATTTTGTCATTTGGGTGAACTTTCCCTTTAATTAAAGAGTTTTTCTTTACACTAGAATTAACAGTAAAAGTCCAAGGCAAACAGGAATATCCCTTTAAAGATGCAAATACAGTACAGTACAGCAATAGCCAAGAGATCAAGTAACATAGCATAAGTATACACAGCTTCATGTAGGGAGATAGAACACTGAGGTGCGGTTAACCAGACACAGATTAAGCCTAATTCTACACTAAAAAAAGTCTTCAATGGAGATTTCCTATTGAAATTGTAATTTAGTCCAGGACTAGTCTTAATCTGTGTCCGGGAAACTGCCCCTGAGGGTCTTGGGTCAACAGGAAAACCTGGACTATTTTCTTTGTTGTTGTTGTTGTTTTTAAAAGATAGCACTACTTTACCAAGAGATGATAGGCACAGTAGCACCTTAATTGAAGGTTTTAATCTGAGCTGTGACTCAGATTAGGACGTCGACTACAGACCAGGGCAGAAAAGTGTTAGAAATACTTTTGATACTTTGAGCGTTTGCTCGAGCCTGCCTGGAGTGCCAGATGGGTGGGGTTTGCACTTTTGGGACTATTCCGTTGGCTCCATTGTGCCAGGCAAACTCAATCAAGCACAGCTAAGTATGAACCCATGTCTGGTAGACTCCTTTCATAATGTTTTTTCATTTTTTTCATACAGTACACTGATAGGCTAACCAAACAAGTGAAATTCAACATTGAACATACATACACACAGCACCCCTTTTATTTGAGTTTCTTTTTTGGAGTGGCATGCATCAAAAATACTATTTTTCTGTTGTCTTTGGAGACGCACTTAGAACGCTGGTTCTTTTCATTGTCAGTCACTACGTGTTTTGAATGAAATAAAACCGTAATAACACACCGTGTGTCCTTTTAACACACTGTGTGATGATTTATCTTTAAAGTTTGTTTTTTGGGATAAACCTTTTGGATAGTCTCGCTTGTCCAAACTTTGGCCGAGCCAGTGTCTGAGGCTTCAGAGTCTGGCTCTGTCTTATCATCATGACATCAAGCTGATTGTGACATCATTTAGCTTGGTTGAGGTGAAGTGGATTATGGATTAGATCGGAAGATGGAGTTTGTCCCATGACTGGTATGACATGCCAGACCATGAGTAGGGTGGGGTTTTCCATTTGGGAAGTGCTTGGATGAAATACCGGGAATAGTGGATGGAATTCTGAGGAAAAGGGGATGTTATGGTGGAACGAGGTGGAAAGAAAAATCCTGTTTGAGAAAATAAAGCCAACATAGAGAGAGAGAGAAAGAGCCAGAGAGAAAACTATTTGTGGTCTTGATGAGTCAGCGAAGAGGCCCAGACTCACGCTTGTTATGGTGTGTGATCGACAAAGTTCTGTTTACAGAGCAGGGGGGGAGGCAGAAATCAGAAGAGATACACCTCATTCCATTCCAAGCATCACAATGAGCCCATCCTCCAATGTCTACCTCCACCAGCCTCCCCTGTAACAGAATGACTGAAGCAGAACTTGAATAGGTCAGAACAGTAACAGAGTAAGTCATTGACTGAGGTCATTACAGACTCCCTTATAGACAGAATAACTATTATATCAAGGAAAACATCCTCATAGATATTTTAGATACCTTTGGCTTTCTTTTGCGACAAGGAAACAAGTATTACAGCACAGATACAGTGGAAGCTTGTGGAAGTAGATATCGGAGGACGGGCGCGTCGTAAAGCATGAAATGGAATGAGGAATGTTATCGAACACGGATACCCTTCCTCATTCCATTCCATGCGTTATAATGAGCCCGTCCTCGGCTTTCTACCTCCACCAGCCTCCCCTGGTGCAAACCCTGTCTCTGTTGCCTCTCCCTCTATCCCCACTCTGCTGACCAGAGAGCAGGCTGTCGTTTGAAGGAGTCAGCTTTCAGACACCTGCGCGCCCCCTCTTAACGCTTGAAAGATAATGCATGACAACTGCTCCTCATGTCTCATTTCATACACACACACACACACACACACACACTCCCACACAGAAACACACACACACACACACACACACACACACACACACACACACACACACACACACAACCCTCGGTTCCCCATGAACTCCCCATGAAACCAAAGCTCACGTTGCCAGTGTACCATTAACACCAATAATGACCGTCGGGGCGCGATGATTCTTCCTTCCTGGAGTCAATTAGTAACCCAACCCCCCCAGGGGAGGACAACGTGCACTATCCATTTCTACTGATGACAAACCAACGCTGACCCCATTGAACCCACTGCTGATCTGTGCTGAGCAAGTCCCAAACAGTCTAAAGTAGCTTCCCTCCTCTCCTCGTCTCCTCGTCTCCTCGTCTCCTCCCACTCATATATTCTGCAGTGATCAGAAGATTAAAGTGCAAGGGAAAGGAGGTGATCTTTATGGTTTTAACCATAGTGCCTCGACTCATCTTGTCCTGTCACATCAGGGCATGAATGAAGGAAAGGAAAGGAGATGAGGAGAGGAGGCCACTTTAGACTATTAGGATGCACTCTCTCACGCTCTCTTTACCACTCTGTGGTCCACAGCTACAGTAGAGCCTGAATCAACCAATCGGATTACAGTTGATTGGCAATGAAGAAGAAGAACCAATCAGATCACTTTCTCTCCTCCTATATGCAGTACAATCAAATTGCTGTATGGATGGTAACAGTCGTTTCCATGGAAATGTTACTAGTAGCAGCTAGCAGCTAGGTAGTTTGCAAGGGGTGTTGCAACAGCACTGTAAGATTATTTTACATAATAGAAACAACGGTTTCTTGGCTGTGAGTTTATTTCGTATATTACATAATAACTGTTTCTTGGCTGATAGTATACAATGCCTCATGATTAATATGAGAAAGATGACGATCACTCATCAATATTGGAGGCAGTCTTAGGCTACGTTCCAATACCCACACGACTAGCTAGCATACATGGCCTCATTGTTTGTAGTACAGAACACTAGGGTGAATATTGGAATGAAGCCTTAATCGGTCTTGTTGCTATGTGTGAGGTTTCTTACATTCTAGACTTCTGACGTTTTAGCTTATGACATTTTAGCTTCTGACATTTTAGCAGTTAGAAAAGCCAAGAGCATGTTTTGTCATCAGGCAAAGCAATTGATCTCCTCTAACATCCATACGATTTTGTCACAACCCACACATATGTATGCAAAGTCACTGTTAACTAGCGTAATGCTGCCACTGATTCTGTGCTTTGACATTTATGTTTGATGTCATCAACGTAACAAAAAGATGAAATGAACATTTCGAGACGTGTGCCGCTCGGCGGTCCGTCCCGCATTTAGACCATCCTAAGATTTACTGAGGAAAAAAAACACCAAAACTCGTCCTCTCCGGATCTTTCCGTCCCCAGTCTCAGTCTCCATCCAAAACAATGCCCAAAAATGAGCCGAAAGAAGCCAATTTTTGGCACAATATAACTGTATAGCACTGTGTATGTTAAACGACACAACACTGCCAAGGCGGATTGTTTGGAGAAGAAAGCTTGTGTATAGAAGCACATTCATACAAACATGGAGAGCAGATATCAGAGCCTAGCAGCACTGGCATCTCTCAGCACTGCAGCTCCACAGCTGGAGAAACACGATTATCCTATCAGCATTGTGCAGAGGCCTGAGCCCTGCGACGCTGCCAGCTCCCCCTGGACGAACACACCACAGAGAAAGGGAGGGGGGGGGGGGGGTGTAGGTAGGGAGGGAGAGAGAGAGAGAGAGTGAGACACAGAGAGGGAGTTTTAGAGAGAGAGGGAGACAGAGAGGGAGCGAGGGAGGGAGGTAGGTAGGGAGAGAGAGAGACGGAATGAGAGAGAGAACGAGAGAGAACGAGACAGAGTGAGAGTGAGACACAGAGAGGGAGGGAGAGAGAGAGAAAGCTCCCTGTCAAAGAGAAGGGGATGTGGAGAGGGGGAATGAGGAGAAAGGGATGCAGAGAGAGAGAGGGAGGGATGAAGAGAGAGGGGGATCCGGGGAGTGATAAAGAACATCTATTCTGGGCCTGCTGCGCTCTCAGAGGTCCTGTTTCCTCTTTCAAAGTAATCTCTCTTTTCACTCTACTCTCCAAATGTTGTGAAAAGCCCACAGCTTATCATCAATTGGTAATTCAAAGCAGGGAGACATTGCTTTCCCTTTTTCTCTCTCTCTCTCTCTCTCTCTCTCTCTCACACACACACACGCACTATCTCTCTCTTCAGCTCTTTCCATCTCTTTCTTTTTGTCCCCAATCCTCTCTCTACTAGACCTTACTCTAAGTTGTCCGATGGTGAACCATATAAGGACAGTGAACTCAAAGCTCTCGGGGTTGTGTTTCAAAGATGCTGAGAGAACGAACGAAGCCAGAGTTGTATCGCACTAAGCAAAAACGTTGTTCTTCCCTGTTGACAGTAATGCTTTTATTTGGGGTATTGATTTTTTTGCCATCTGTTTTTGAAACCAAGGGCATCTCATCTCTGTCTAATTTTACAAAATCCCCAGAACACACACACACACACACACACACACACACACACACACAAGTGCTTAAAAGACGCATAGAGAGACCCATACAATCACACACAGACACAAACAATAGTAAAAAGAAAAAAAAATCTATGGTTTCTTTTTTTTTTTTTTTGCAAGTACCATTGGCCTCGCTTTGGTAGAGCAAAGCTTTAGGGTTTAAGTCCTTTCCTGCCATAGTTCCATAAACCACACCTGGGTCAAATACATACATATACTTATACATACTGTGTACTTGAGCTACACTTTATGTTGCCTGGTACAATGGAACCAATAGAAAAGTCCCAAAACTGCAAACTCTACAAAGCTACAAGCCCAACTCATATACTTCCTTCTATATTTGATATCTGTATATGGCCATATATATGGTCATTTACGCTATATACACCATATACTGTACATATATTGACATATGCAAA
The DNA here is from genome assembly GCF_951799395.1 of Argentina silus. NCBI lineage: Eukaryota > Metazoa > Chordata > Actinopteri > Argentiniformes > Argentinidae > Argentina > Argentina silus. Next base: position 6,491,557 of record NC_139676.1, read on the forward strand.
TGTATTTAACCCAGGCCTGTTCCAACCAACCATCAAAATCAGCACCAGTAGAATTTGGCTGGCCCTGTGTCCCCCCTCCCCCAACCCTGGGTGGTGGTAGTGGAGCCAGGGGGTCAGGGTGGGGGTGGGGGGGGGGGGGGGGGCATCTCCCCCCCGGTCCCCCTCCCTTACTCCCTCAAGGTGGCAGTCATCATTATGTGACAGTCCAGCTCCCCCCTGAGCTCCAGGGGTCCGGCCAATCTCATGCCCGTCTTCTGGTCCACACACCAGCACTTCCCCCGTTGGCCGTCACGCGCCGGGTGGCACTGTAGGGTGGAGGGGGGAGGGGGGAGGGGGGAGAGAACAACACATGAATACCAGTACATACACCAGGGGAGGCTGGTGGAGGTAGAAATCGGAGAATGGGTTCATTGTAATGCATGGAACGGAATGAGTAATGCTATCTAACACTTCAAACTACGTGCTGGATACCATTCCTTACTCCGCTCCATACATTACAATGAGCCTGTCCTCCGATTTCTACCTCCACCAGTCTCAACTGACATACACATACAAGCTCTTAGAAAACAGGGTTCCATTAGGGTTCTACTTGGAACCCAAAAGGGTTCTTCAAAGGGTTCTTGCACAGGCACAAGCGGAGAACACTTTTGGGATCTAGGTAGAAACGTTTTTTCCTTTTTTTCTAGGAGTGTAGCAGAGGTGGTTTAGAACCTATCTCTCGTAATGAGCAGCCTTATCTGAGGCATGTAGACATGCGTTGCCTAGGTAAGTTGGCTGGGTAAATGGCCCATGGAAATTGACTTCATATCATATCATAGCAGTGGAGGCTGGTGGAGGCCAATATCAGAAGTCGGGCTCTTTGTAATGCATGGCATGGAATGAGGAATGGTATCAAACACATGTGTGAGCCTGTCCTCTGATTTCTACCACCACCAGCCTCCCCTGTATCATATCCTATCCACTGTGTGATCTGTACTTGCCAGTAGCCTGGGGTAGTTGTAAACACCCTATCAGACTAGTGTTAGTTTCCTAGCCGGTCCGTTCGTGCAATGAGAAGTTGCCAGATCGCCCTTCCTGACCTCAGCAGTGCTTACACAGAGTGCCATGGAGTTCTGTTCCACCATAGTGCAATTATAGTTAAACAGTAAACAGATGCCTTTGAGCCTGACCCAGACACACACACACACACACACACACATATACATACACCCACATACACCACACACACACACACACACACACACACACACACACACACACACACGCACACATTGACACCACACACACACACACACACACACACACACACACACACACACACACACACACACACACACACACACACACACATGCAGACACAGACACACCATAAAGAGCAGACGTCCAGGGTACTTTAAGCGTATTACACAATCATAGCCAGCTAGCTAACCCAAGACTGCCTGGTGTGTGTGTGTGTGTGTGTGTGTGTGTGTGTGTGTGTGTGTGTGTGTGTGTGTGTGTTTATCACTGACTCACTCTAGTCTGTGCGTGTGTAGTTCTGTGGCTGCTTAGTCAGACATACAGTAACAGCACGGCACAAAGCCTTATCTGTCCCTCTGTTCTCCCTGCTCCGAGTCTTTCCCTCTTATCTTCAAAGTTGCCCATTCAGACAAAGACAGATTAAAAGAACAATAAAATATTTGCTTCCAAATGCTAATAACATCTACAGTATTAAACGATTACCGTCAACCCTTTTAGGGTTGTTAAACCACTGTTTTGTGTAGTGGGCTACACACACACACACACACACACACACACACACACACACACACACACTGACACAAACACGCAACATTTCAGCTCTATTTTCATTGATAAATCACACACTCAATGACTCTCACTTTATGAACCGATTATTGTTCGCCTTTTTAACGGCGGTTCTTAGCAGAAAAGAATCGCACACACGCAACGCTTCAGCTCCACTCTCTCGAAACCACTCTGGTTGCGTGCCTGAAGACGTGGAGCCTTGGCAGGAGTCTATTCCCACATAAAACAAGCGATGTGTTTCCAGGCATTCTGTTGATGATCTGGAACTACTGAGTCAATATTTCATCAAACGTACGTACGTTCCGTGTTCTGGAGGACGCAGCGGTGACGGAGTTTGGGGGGAATATTTACAGTAGGATTGTAAAACTCGTGTGTCCATCTGGCTCTGATGTCAGACTGAGAGGATGATAGATATCTTTGTCTTCGGGCCCATGTCATCTCTCAATCCCCTAGTGCCCTTTCCCACTCTCTGTGTAGCACTGGGAGGGTTAGATTAGGGTAGGTTGTAAGCCAGGGGAGGTTGGTGGATTTCTGATTTCTACCTCCACCAGCCTCCCCTGGCTCATTGTAATGCATGGAATGGTATCAGGAATGGTACCATAGAAATCGGAGGACGGGCTCATTTTTATGCATAGTATGGAATGAGTGTTTGACACTTATTCCATTCCATGCATTACAATGAGCCTGTCCTCTGATTTCTGCCTCCACCAGCCTGGTGTAAGAAATGTGGCCAACACTTTCGAGGTCAAGGTGAAGCTATTACCATTATTGCTTGTGGCTATCCACTGGCTAACAAGTATGTTTAGTTGGAGTTAGGGATTAGGGGTCCATTTGGGATTCAGGTTCCGTGTAGCAGCAGTCAACGGTGAGATGTTTTAATTAAAAAAAATAATAATAATAATAATAATGCTACTTTAAGGGGCGTGTCACCGACCTGTTTGGCGTGAAAGTCTCCATTCTTGTCACAGTTTGGGATGGGGATGGAGTAGAGGTCC
>NC_139676.1:6499357-6504357 GCF_951799395.1 Argentina silus
CCCCCCCCCCCGAGGTTCAGAAACCACGTAATAGCCAGAAATAGAGAAAGGTAACCCACAGAAATGGGCCGGAATGAATTATCCATGAAAGTATGAGCTGGGTCATTGTTTCTCCTGGGTTGGGTTGTTGTTGGCCTGTTAAGAATATGCTCAAGATCAAGACTACGGGCGAAATTCCCCCCTTCAAAAATCACGATAATAACAACAAAAGCAAAAACAAAACACTGTACAGCAACGTATAGTAAGCTAGTCGTCATGCCAACAGTAACATTCTATCATCATGAGATGAATCACATTTTGATTACAGTATGTTTTCATTATCAGGAATCACTCAGTGGGGTCATTGAATTGATGAATAGAGTGATTTGTGTGTATAGCAAAGCAACGCCAAGCCCAGCCAAATGCGTAAACCAACATTAATAATAAACACTGTCCAAACAATGTAGCTGGAAACCTCACCAGCTGCTTGTTATATCAGTCTGCGCGGATTTTACAACTACAGTAAGTATGTGTGACTGAGGTGGGATTTGAGCCTAGGTCTCTCGCATTGAAGTCACGCACAAACTAGCTAAGCTAAAAACATAGCTACCTTACAGTTAATGCATGGAATGGAATGCTGAATGGTCTCAAACACGTGTTTGATACCATTCCACATTCTGTTCCATGCGTTACCATGAGCCTGTCCTCCGATTTCTGCCTCCACCAGCCTCTAAAGATGCTGTTTAATATGTTCACACATGAACACACACAGTTTGGGGATGGTGGGTTTCACTGTGCTCGGCGGCTAAGGCCTAATGCCACTGTTCCTCCCTCAGGGTTGACAGTTTGTTTGTGTATATCTCCGTATCCATGGATCCATGGGTGTGTGTGTGTGTGTGTGTGCATGTGTGCGTGTGTGTGCGTGTGTGTGTTCTAATCTCATGCAGGGAGGCAATTATGTAATTAAATGTAGCCCTACATAAACACCCCAGCTGTACAAATGAACTACATGACCAAAGTAAGCAAACACACACACACACACACACACACACACACACACACACACACACACACACACATAATCTCACCCAGAACATCTGCAGAAGGTTTCTCAACTCAAAACCTCAATTGGCATCGACACACTCTGTTGAACTCTTCAATCAGTTTCACCATTCAACAGGTTCTACACAGAACCCAAAGCGGTTCTTCACAGATCTGAGGAACTGCGTTACCGCCTAGGCTTCAGCTTAGTGGGCTAAGACAGGTGTATCACGATCAAGAGACCTGGGTTCGAACCCATTCTGGTTGAACTGGTGCCAACTTAACCCCTAGGCTTCGGTTTAGCATACTAAATGATGCATGAAGCATGACGTAGATGTAGATGAAGATGTGTGACCAGACGTCCCCGTTTTTGGTGGCCGTTTTTGGTGGCCTGTCCCCGTTTTTAACTGTGTGTAAACAGACCACAAAGTGAAATCATATTTTGCGTGGCAAGAAAGACCGGGTAGCAGAGCCTACCGGTTGACATCTCAATCGCGTTGTGCTTGTTTTGGCCAACAGAGGGCGCTGCTCGCTATAGCAGCTTCATATCACTCTTCTACTTTTATTAGTTTTAAAGAAAACTGCTGTGGGAAACTTGGCCAGAAGCTAGCAAGTGTCAAGTGAACTAACATCACCACAAACGGCTTTTCAAGCCAGGTATGGAGACTAAGTTAGCTAGCTAGGTTAGCTAGCTACTGTCATGGTAGCTAAGTTAAAAAAACAAAAAAAACCATGTAAACATGCAGTGGACGGGCTATTTAGAAAATATGATTATATTAAATATGATTGTATTAAATATGATCGTATTATATTAAATATTAACATTAACACTCATTTAATAAATATTATATTATATGAATGCACAATTCATTATGATTATAATTAAGAATATTTATTTGTTACAATTGTAATGGTTTGGCATTATAATAAGTAGTGTGAAAATATATTTTGAAATTTTCATGGATGACATCAGCATAATGTTTGCTGTTAGAGAATCTGTTAAACACAGTATTTTATCTAATAGTGTACTGTTTATTATTAAAGACTGGAGAGGAAGGAGAAGAGAGTGAGAAGGAAAAATGAAGGGAGTAAAAAAGTGTGAAGCGAAGAGAATGTAGAAGAGTGAGGTGGAAAGGAAGCAAGAGAAGGAAGACAAGTGAAGAAAAGATTAAAAGAAAGACTGGAGGAGAAGAAAAAGTTCAAAGTAAGAAAGTTAAGAAAAAGTTAAGAATGACACAAGGATAGTGAAGAAGAGCTTTCTTTCCAAGAGAAGTTTCCTTCCAAGAAACGGATGCCATTTTAATGACAACACGATGAGAGAATTTCCATTTATACGCCCAGGTCAAGACAATAAAATGGTTCACTGCACCCTTTGTAATTCCTCTTTTTCAATTGGCAGCGGGGACAGCAATGGTAGAAGGACGGCAGTGGTAGAACATCAACAGACCAAAAAGCATAAAGCCTCTCTGATGGCCCATGCTGGTGTGTCCTCTGTCACCACATTCTATAAGAAGGTCGAGCCTTCCCAAGAAGAATATGACTTAGCTGTGCAGGAGGGTGTCTTTGCATACCACACTATGTGACACAATCATTGTTACAGATCTATGGACTGCACAGCACAACTGACACAGAAGCTTTATGAGCCAAAGTTTACATGTGCTAGGACAACATGTGACGCCATAGTGAGTAACGTCTTAGCACCATGGGTAATTATTTTGGGAACACAGGACCTAGACCAGGTTGAATTTGTGTCCCTGTCCGTTGATGCGTCCAATCATGGACATGTAAAGCTGCTGCCAATAGCAGTCAGATATTGTAAGATATATGATGGCAGCACGTCTGTGGAAACAAAACTGCTTGATTTTGTTGAATTGAAAGGAGAAACAGCAGAGGAAATTGCAGTTGAGGTCCTGGTGGTCATCCAAAAATGTAACCTGGAAAACAGAGCGGTGGCATTCTCTGCCGACAACACAAATACCAACTTTGGAGGACTGAATAGGCTGGGGAGGGTCAATGTCCATCCCAAAGTTAAAAATGCTCTGCAGCGGGAGGTGACTGGCTTAGGTTGTCCTGCCCACATCATTCATAACACGGCCAGAACAGCTTTGGATATGATTCCCCTTGATGTTGAGTAATCTGCTCACAAACATATTTTCATATTTTCATATTTTCACTGTCAGAGTAGAAAGACTGAAGAGCTTTTGTGAGTTTGTTCGGCAGGAGCACCATCACATTTTAGGACACAGCAATGTTCGCTGGCTGTCCATGCTCCCTGTTCTAGAAAGAGTGCTGAAAATGAATGTGCCATTGAAATCCTTTTTTCTTTCTGAAGACAAATGCCCTGTTGTCCTGCGAACAATGTTCGAAGATCCACTCACTGAACTTTGGCTGGCCTTTGTCCATGGAAACCTGACCGTATTCAGTGACACGATGGAGATGCTTGAAGGCCAGGACCGCTGTGCTGTGGAGTCAGCTGCACCTCTGAGAAACGTTGAGGCAAAATTGACTGCAAGATGTGATGACAACATCATTCCAGTTTTGGTCAGAGGACGTCTGAGAGAGCTAGAGGAAAATGGAGCAATGTCTAAAGAGAGCTTTCTCAAAACATCCCAATCATTCTTCGCTACGGCTGGGAACTACTTGCAAGCATGGGGAAAGCACACAGATAATCTAAAATATTTACATTGTCTCCTTTTAAAAAGGCAACCTCAGCGTGGAGAGATCCAGAAGGCAGCAGCCACACTGCAGGAAGAATGCCTCAATGTGACCATCAATGAGGTTGCATCGTTTGACGAGGTTACTGGCCTGCAAGAGTTCCTAAAGGGGGGATCGCTTGAAGAATGGAAAACATCTGAGACACCGCTTAGTCAGAGATGGAGCACGGTGGTCACCCACGTCAAAGAGAATGACATCCCACACACTAACCTGGCTAGATTAGAGTCTGTTGTCGTGTGCTTACTTGAAAGTAATGCACCAGTCGAGAGAGTGTTCTCCCAAATGAATGATATATGGACAGCAGCAAGAAATAGGTTCACTGTTCCTACCATCAAGGCCATGCTTATCGTGAAGACAAACTTCAACCTCCCCTGCCAGGAGTTCATGGAGAAGCTGGCCAAAGACGGAGCAATCCTGAAGATTTGAAGATTTTAGGTTGAGTATATTATGTAGTTACCAATCTCATCATCATCTTATTTCTTTATTATGTTGTTGAGGATTTCAGTTACCATGTCAAAATACATGAAACTGGAATTGTCCCCCTTTTTTATTTCATAGATAATAACATTGGATATTTTAATGATATATTGACCGCCGAATTGGAAATGTCCCCGGTTTTCATTTCAGAAATCTGGTCACCTTAGCATGATGTCTTCCCCTGATAGAGACTGGAGATGTCTAGTCATGGCGTTTCGTCACAGTGACAACTGTATCTGTTAGTTAACTCACTAACTGTCAAAGAATTCCGGAACACTCACCACCTAGAGTGCCAAGTGTTTTATGTGGTATTTACCTAGCAACAATACTTTGATTGGCTGCAAAATGAAGCTCATAATCTATGCATTTTTGGTGAATAAAGTCGTCCATGGCACTCTAGAATGTTGACAATTTGGGCGACTGTATTCACCCTCAGCACTAAATGAGTTAATACGTGCAGAATCACCGTGACAGAATCAGGGAAGCATCGGAACCCGACACCGAGGGAGACTCGGCCGGAATGTCGGGACAGAGTCCAGAAGGATGATGACAGTGATTTCTAAGAATCCGGAATGGGAATCGTTTCTAAGAATTCCCGAATCACAGAATTTAAGACGTGCGGGCGGGGCTGCCTCACGGAACATGACAAAGATGGCAGGGTATTAATTCAGCTTACAGTTGCTATGGAAATTGGAGTTTAAGAATAGCCTATGGCTTGATTACTGTCTGAGTAAGAGGGTTTGAGAGAGAGAATGTAGCCAGGACATTGCATCACCATGTGTTATGAA
>NC_139676.1:6514357-6521857 GCF_951799395.1 Argentina silus
TAGTTTTTGCTAAACTAGCGTTGGTCATGGTCCATTAGCAGTCATTGGATAGACACATCATGACCGGTCAATGATTTAACAAATGGGTAAGATATTCAGACGATCAGGAATACCTCCGATGGTAACGAGCATGCAGTAATACGCTTTGGCCAATAGATGGCGAAATATTACTTTATATTAAGGTTCTCATTGGAAAAGAGACTGTTTGGCTTTATTCATTCATATCACGATGAAATATGCGCAACATCCATTAGATAGAGATAGATCAATGAGAGCAATCTATTTTTATTTCAAAATCACTTCAATGTTCAGTCTTGTTCTCAGCGCTCCTATGGAATCTGTCACCCCGCTTGGTCCAAATAAATGAGTACCTGTTGCTTTAAGACGGACACAAAGTTGAGCCATTGGTTTAGCCTGTCACGTCGACTCTGGCATATCCATACCGCGAGCTGCTCCAGTGGCGGAGAAGGGAATCTTACGGCGGGAGAGACAGGCCAGTTTGAACTGCACGTGGAAGAGCTCAGGTGTGTGAGACAGGTAAGAGCGTTTTCTAAAACACTTTATAATACTATATGCATTTTTTGCAAATGTATAAGTCTAATTCTTCCTGAGTGGGATTCCTAGTTTTATTTCAAGGAAGACAGCAGAACATAAAGTGTATATGGTATTATAGTATAGAGATAGATCAATATAGAACTATATAGAACTGTATGGATAGAACTATATATACACGTTGTGCTGTCTTCCTTGAAATAAAACTAGGAATCCCACTCAGGAAGAATTATAGCCTACTTTGGCAGACATCCATCCGTTTTGTAAATATTAGCCTATATTTATGCGGGTGTTTTGTTTAAATGCCTTCGAAGTGACCCGCTATATTTTTTTGGTAACACAATAATGCAATAAATGCAATAAATACACATGTAATTTTTTTGTAAATACACATTTTAAGTCTTATTTTCCATTGGTCTTAAAGGGTATTCGTTTTAGGGAAGCGGGGCTAGCTATTGAGATGGAGATATGGATTAGTACAATGTTAGAACAAGGTTCCATTTTTCTTCAGAGCCAGTAACTAAAAATATTTGGGCTTCACAGCTGTTGGACAACCATCGTTGGATACCTTTCTCTTTCACAGTTTGAGTTTGCATAAAAACCATGCAGGAAATGCAAGTTCAAGAACGTCATATGATTTGTTTGTGTCATTAGTTTATTTGAATGAACTGCTAGGGTTGAGCAATGGACCGTTAGCATTTTACCACGAACATTTATTTTTTGTTTTTACCGTTATTTCAACTCCTGACCTACTTTAAAAAAAAAAAGGGTTAGAACGACTTCCTTGAATTGTATCTTTCACTGAGAAATTATACTTTATCAAATAGCCTCCATGAAAAGTAAGCAAACTGGTTTGTGGCTTATAGGTTAAATGTTAATTAATTTCCATATCGGAGGTTATTTAGGTTTTGCAAAAAAAAAGATACAAGGTCTGACCCTGTTGTTATTCTTATCCACAGAACATCCTTTTCATGATGAACAGAGCAGATGAACAAGAGGTCAAATCACCCCAAGGCGATACGGATATGATGGGTGAGCTTAGGACAAGATTCACTCAAGATCTGTATAGCACCCCTATGTCATATCATAACCATAGACAAACAGGTAGACAGACAGAAAGATACATACAGTAGATAGATAGATAGACAGACAGACAGACAGACAGACAGACAGATAGACAGACAGACAGACAGACAGACAGACAGACAGACAGACAGACAGACAGACAGATAGATAGATACGCAGACAGAGTCATTGATCATAGCATATGATCAAATCTTTCTTATTGCAGAAAAGCAGCAGCTGATCGTTAACATAATAATTGTGGTGAGAGAAAAAAAGCGCTTTCAAAGTTTGCATTTGTGTGTTGGACTCCATATTTGTGTGAGACTAAGATGTTGTCTCTTCACAGACGTAAGCCATGGCGTAACAGATCTGAGGGCCCAGGAAGAGGAAGAGGAGGAGGAAAGGGGGGAGGAAGAGGAGGCTGCAGAGACAGAGAAGACTTCAGTCAATGAGAACGGAATGGAGTGCTCAGAACCCACAGGAAAGGAGAAGATGACAGGTGTGACACACACACACACACACACACACACACACACACACACACACACACACAGGAATTGTTGTAGAAAGACCATAACTGAGTTGTAGGGCTCTCATCCATAATGTTTCTAAATGGGTTAAACAATTGTAATTTCATTCCATGACCGAAAACTCATATAACATTCTGTATTAGCAGCACATTGTCACAAAACCACATGTCAATGCTATTCTGCCTCTTCTGTACCTTGCCAGTAAAAGTAACAGTGTATGTTATTTGATATGAACATAGTGGTTCCTTTACTCCGCTATAAGGCCTAAATATAATAGGACAGCCTAATTACGAGAGGATAGGTACTGTAAAAGGAACAATGTACTACAGTTAGAGCCACTTTCTTCCTTATTTTAGAGTAGGCTTTTACCACAGACACAGTAGTAACATTTTAGCCTTCGGCTCGACTGCTTTAATGCGCTGTGTGGTTAACTACTCTTAAACTGTGGACTCTATAACAGGCCTCTGTGTGTGTGTGTGTGGTGGGTAGTGGGTGGTTGTGTTTCTGTGTGTGTGTGTGTGTGTGTATGTGTGTGTGTGTATGTGTGTGAAAAGTTTCCATAGCACCTTAGAGGCACTTTAGCAGTACGACTGTAAAGCGTCGCTCTTCAGCTCATCACCAGCCACCACACCGTGGTTTCTGGATGAAGTTCATAGTCATCACGGTTTCAACACTCGCTCCACAGCCAGGGGCAGGGGACAGGCGGGCGGGCGGGCGGGCGGTGGCTAGGGACTCAGGGTGTTGGGCACAGGGCGTGGAACTGGTTCAGGTGTAGGGTACATGGTTGACGTTGGTACTCTCTACTGTACGTCATTGAGGTAGATACACCGCATGGTTTGGGGCTTCAGTCACTCAGCAGCAGAGAGGAGCTGTAGGCCGCAGACAGCCATTGCAGCAGAATCATGACTCAGGGCATTGGCTGTGAAGAGTTGCATGGGGTGGGAATGTAGGCTACGAGTGTGCACTCCCTACCACAGCACCAGAGAAATAGTCCACTCTTGCTGGTTAGAGCTTCTATTAGTTGCATATGGGTTACAGTGATCAGTGACACTGGATATGTTCTGCCCTGCCTAAAATCAGATCAGATCAAATCAGACTTTATTTATAGAGCGCCTTTCGTGCAAACTTGCAATACAAGGTGCTTAACAATACAGTGAAAATACAACAAAACAGTGAAAATAAATGTTAATATAAGGAAATACAACAATACAGCGGAAAAAAACGATAATATAAGGATTATATGATAGTATAGGAAATACAAGACATGGTAGAACAGAAAGACCAGTGCAGCACAGTAGAAGAGGGTAGATTTTTGTTACCTTGTCTCTGAAAAATGCTGCAAACTCTTCATATTTTCATGTTGAGGTGATGAAAGAGTGACTTTTTGGCAGCTGGATTTATGAGGCTGTCAATAGTTGATTTTTAGAAATCAGTTTTGAGAAATGAGCTTGTCTTGCATTTCTAATTGCTTTATTGAAGATTGTGTTCTTTAAAAATGTCGTAATGGACTTAGTTTAGTTTTTCTCCATTGACGCTCAGCTTTTCTAAATTTTTTCTTTAAGTTAATAATATCCCCAGTTCTCCATGGTGGTTTCTGTTTAGATTTAATCTTCTTAAGTCTGGCTGGTGCAATTGCGTCAATGGTAGTCTTCAGCTTATTATTAAAATTGTTGACTAAATCATCACAAGAGGAAGGAAGGATCTGTGGGGTTATGTTATTTATATGATTTATGAAATTTTCAGCAACTTTAGAGGCAACTTTTCAGCAACTAACAACCTGCTCAGTAAGCTAGATGATGATAAGAGTGCAGAGAAAAAAATACAGTAGTGGTCTGAGTTTGCCAAGTCAATTACAGAGGATACATCAATCCTTAGACCATAAGTGATAATTAGATCCAACGTATGACCGCGGTTGTGAGTCGGCCCATTAACATGTTGAATAAAATCCATAGAGCTCAACAAATTTAGGAACTCAGCGGCTTTAGAGTCGACCACATTATCCACATGTAGATTAAAGTCACCTATGACCATGTTATTATAATTGGTACTGACAATAGACAACATTTCGGTGAAGTCATCAGAAAAAGATAGGACACTGTTTGGGGGGGTCTATATATTGCACAGGGGGTTGGGACTAACAGTATAGCATGATGTTCAAAGGAGCAAAAATCACCAATAGGGATATTTCTACAGTTTAGGGCGTCAGCAAATATAGTTCCACCGCCTTTTTTACCATGCCTTGTAGAATGCTCAAAACTATAGAATGGAGGGGACGTCTCAATAAGAACAGCAGGTCCGTTGCTATTTAACCAGGTTTCTGTTAAAAACATGCAGTCAATTTTATGTTCAGATATGAGTTCATTAATACCTTTTGGCTTACATAGAACTCAAAAGAACATGTTGGTCATGGCAGCCCTGGATGTGTATTTTGGGGGCCTCTGCACCCTGCCTAAGAAACAATGGGAGAGAAACACTGGGCTATACCAGTATATACCAGTATATACCAGTATGACACTGGTGGAGGTAGAAATCAGAGGACGGGCTCATTGTAATGCATGGAATGGAACGATGAGGAATGGTATCAAACACGTGTGCCTGTCCTCCGATTTCTACCTCCACCAGCCTCCACTGGGTTATACAGTATATCCGTATATCTATATGGTATATACTTGCTGGTGCTATTGGCTAAGCTAGAGGTGCACATTGGCTGGGTTTGGAATACATTCTAGAACCTGCCAGGCCTATCATGTGACCCGTAACTAAAAGGATCGGAGGGTTTGATACCTTTCCTCATTCTATCGCATGCATTACGATGAGCCCGATTTTGACCTCCACCAGCCTCCCCTGGTGTACACTTCAGAGGGTGTACTCTTCTAATGGAAGGTCATGCCCCGTCACTGCTGGGGCGTGGTGTCTACTCTCTGTGTACTCCCCAGGAGTGTACTATAAATGCCACACTTTGACCTTTGAGAGGAAGTGCAGAGCCAGCTCAATCTACTTTATATGTTCACTGATGATTGTTGTTTTATTTTTGCGTCAGAGGAGAAGTGTGTGCGTGCGTGCGTCTGTGTGCGCATGTGTGTGTACGTCGCTCCACCGCCCTCTGCCCTGGTTCTAGTATCTGTGCTTTGGGAGGAAATGCCTTGGGTCTTATCGCAGTAACACATCTCCCAAATCTCTCTTCTCTCTTGGCCCAAATTAACCTCACCACACTTGGAGATGTTGCCGCTCCTGTCAATACTGAAATATACCTGGCCTGAGATTCTACAGAAATGTAGAAGTAGAACAGGGGAGGCTGATGGAGGTAGAAATCGGAGGACGGGCTCATTGTAATGCATGGAATGGAATGAGGAATGGTATCAGACAATTTCTCATTCCATTGCACTACGTGTTTGATACCATTCCTGATTCCATTCCATGCGTTACAATGACCCTGTCCTCCGATTTCTACCTCCTCCAGCCTCCCCTGAAGTGGAGAGGCGTGTTGAAACTACCAGGGACTTTTAGAGTGATGTCAAGCTGAAAATATAGTGTACTTTAACTTCCATATTTGTATAAATTGCATGTTGAAGCTGTGGGGAAGTTGACCCAAGGTCATCATGGGTAGAATTGACATTTGTGAAATCCACTTATTTTTCTGTGACAAATTAAATTTGCGATCCAATGTATTTGACACAATTCTGCATTGTTATCAGATTGATATGCTGTAGGTATAGGTTTGAGAATTGTAATGCATTTAATGAATATAGGGCATAAAGTCCTGCCTATTAAAGGTATACTGTATACTGTAGACAAGAATGAAATATCTGTAACCCTCTTTTTTTCCCATCTCTCTCTCTCACACACACTCTCTCTCTCCCCCCTTTCTCTCTCTCCCTCCCTCTCTCCCTCCCTCCTTCCCTCCTTCTTAGAAGGGGTTCCAGTGAAAACAGAACGAGTGGATGAAGCGGAGGATGAACCGTGCATCAAGAGTGAAGAAGGAGAAGAAGAAGAAAGAGGAGAGGGAGACCCACTAGAGGAGGAAGAAGACGAGGAGGAGAGGGACGGAGGAGAGGAAGACGAAGAAGATGAAGAAAGAAACGGAGAGATGGAGGAGGAAGAAGAAGAAGATGGAGAGGGGGAAGAGGAGGGAGATACCCTCAACGAACCACAGGACCTGTCTATGGCGGATTATATCAAGTACGAGGACGCGAGCTCTGACCTGCAGGACACCCACGCTGCAGGCTCGTACGCTGAAGGCTCGTACGCTGCAGCCTCGTACGGGGCTGCAGCCATAGCAGGCTCTCGCAGCCACACCGCTGCAGGCAAGCTCAACTGTGACGTCTGTGGCCTCGCCTGTGTCAGCATCAACGTGCTGCTGGTGCACAAACGCAGCCACACGGGTGAGGAACAGTCACACACACACACACACACACACACATACACACACACACACACACACATCAGGCACACACACACACACACACACACACGCACACTGTACAGAGACACCCACTGTGTAACACACCCACACACACACGTCAGTGAACACACACACTAGCCATGACCTCAAATACGGATGTTAGGCAAGAGACTACATTGTTTGATAATAGAAGGTGATTCAAGGTAAAGATTTTACACTTTTATAGATGTATAGTTTTATAGAAAGTTACACTTTATTTACAGTAACAGTACATTAACTTGCCCCAATACCATATTGTGTGTATATAGGCTTTGCAGTGGAGGCTGGTGGAGGTAGAAATCGGAGGATGGGCTCATTGTAATGCATGGAATGAAATGAGGAATGGTATCAGACACATGTTGCATTACAATGAGTCCCATCCTCCGATTTCTACCTCCACTGCAAAGCCTACATCCACACAGTGCAGGGTTTGACAGGTCAGGTCAGGAACCCTGTGTTGTTATTATTGTTGTTGTTATTGTTGTTGTTGTCCCCAGGTGAGCGGCCGTTCCACTGCCAGCAGTGCGGAGCCTCCTTCACTCAGAAAGGAAACCTGCTCCGCCACATCAAACTGCACTCTGGGGAGAAGCCCTTCAAATGCCCCATGTGCAGCTACGCCTGCCGCAGGAGAGACGCACTCAGTGGACACCTGCGCACACACTCTGGTACCTACTCGACACCTGTTTGGAGTCACACACACACACACACACACACACACGCGCGCACACACACATGCACGCAGGCAGGCACATACCATATGCACACACACACACACACACATACTGTGTCATATGCACACACTCACACACAGGCAGGCACGCGCTCAGGCACTCACACACGCATACACACACACACACTCACACATATTATATGCACACAGACACACACACACACACACACACACACACACAT
>NC_139676.1:6526857-6539357 GCF_951799395.1 Argentina silus
CCAATTTCTACCTCCACCAGCCTCCCCTGAGCTTGGCTATAGTGTGGGCTGCTGTCTAGAGCCCACCGTACAGCCCCCGTACTCTGTCGCAGTGTTTACCATAGGTTGTTTCTTAGGCAGGGCACAGAAGCCCCCCCGAAATCCACCTCCAGGGGCTGCCGTGACCAACATTTTCTATTGAGTTCTATGTCAGCCAGAATGTTTTAGGCAGGGCAGAACAGATTCCATGGCAGGGGGAAACACGGCTCTGTTGTGTCTGAGTTTGGTCCAGGTGTCTATCTGTTGGTGAGGAGCGGTGGTTGGTACTGAGTACTGAGGTCTCTCTCTCTCTCTCTCTCTCTCTCTCTCTCTCTCTCTCTCTCTCTCTCTGTGTCTCTGTCTCTCTCTCTCTCTCTCTATCTCTCTCTCTCTCTATCTCTGTGTCTCTCACCCTCCTCCTCGCTGTGTAATGCACATCTGGTTCTGTGGAACAGGAAGTGTGGTTAGTGCTTCCTGTCTTCCTCCTGCTCAGTCCTGAGGGTTAACCTCTCTCTTTCTGTGTGTGTGTGTGTGTGTGTGTGTGCGTTTGTGCATGTGTGTGTGTCCGCGTGCGTGTTCATGTGTGTGTATGTCCGCATGTCCGTGTGTGTGGGTGTGTTTGTGTGCGTGTGTGCGTGTGTGTGTTACAGGTGACAACGGTGTCTGTCTGGACCTGAGCTTCAACAAGGAACTGATTCACCGCACTGATACCATGGACACCACCCTGACCTCCCCAGGCTCGGACCCCCACCATCACCCCCTCAACACGGGCCTGGCCCCCGACCCTCCCTCCTCTCACAGGCCCTATCCCATCCCCCTCACCCCCCTGTCTCTCACCAACGGCCACAAACTGGACCATGCATCCGCAGGCCTCTCCCACCACCACCACCTCTCCCGGCCCAGCCAGGGGTACTCCAGCCTGGACTCACACCACGCTGAGAACCCCCAGCTCTCCCAGCCTCTCTACAGCCTGGGTCACCTTCTGGGGGGACCTAGTCCCCACAACGGCCTCCCGCACCCCCACAGCCAGAGTCACCCGCTGCCCATGCCCCCCCCGGAGGCCCTGAGGGTGGTGAGGGGGGAGGGGGAGACCGGGGTGGGTGTGGGGGTGGGGTCAGGGGCGGTGTACCCCTGCGGTCACTGTCGCGTGTTCTTCCTGGACTATGTCATGTTCACTATCCACATGGGTTGCCATGGCTTCCGCGACCCAATGGAGTGCAACGTGTGTGGTCATCGGAGCCGGGACTGCTACGAGTTCTCCTCGCACATCGCCCGCGGGGAGCACCGCCCGGAGCTGAAGTAGCAGAGATACACATACACACACACACACACACACACACACACACACACACACACACTGATAATGTATACTCAATTACATACATTGTGAACACACACACGCACGTACAAGTAGAATCTCAGGAACCTTTCAAATTAAATAGTTTTACAGTAATCAACGCCAGTGTTACCACACACACTGAAATGTAGCATTTCAGGAGAGGTACTGTAGCATGTATTGGTAGAGCATAACCCTGCCTGGACTTTCAAGGAGACATTTTATGTAAAATAATACATTAAGATATTTTCTTTTAGGATAACCATTAAACAATGTGTGTTTCTATGAATGACTTTTATATAGAAAGAGCAGTTTCTCAGGGAGGTTGAGCCTCAGAAGAACATTTGTTAGATTTGTGTTTCTACTTTTGTCAATTATATTCAACATATGTGTAAATGTCAATATTGTTAATATTCCTGATTATATGGCGTTCAACAGATGTTTCACTGTCAATGTTAATATTTGCTGTTAAGCCAACTGCTGCCTTCATATTCAGTGCACGAAGAATACTGTATATACTGTATCCAAATCAGTGGATCTGGTGGAGGTAGAAATTGGAGGACAGGCTCAACGAATGAGGAATATCGTTCCATGCGTTACAATGAGCCCATCCTCCAATTTCTACCACCACCAGCCTCCCCTGATCAAAATGTCCTCAGGACAACCCAGCAGCAAGTTCCTGTTCTTGTTCACTCTGCTGTACATTTTACCCTAACCCTAACCCTGTCGGCTACATCGAGGTGTGAAAATAAAGAGATACCAGTTATTTTGGCCCAGTGCTGACTGTATCTTGTAAAAGAGAAGGCTGCTGAACAAAAGCTTCACACAGAAAAAGACAGCCACTTGTGTGAAGAAACAACAACCCCTTTATGATCTCTAAAGTCACATGGTCTTGTTTTAGCTCTGTGGTTAGTGAAGTGCAGTTTACACCTTCAAAGGCATCATCACTACTTCACACCAGCACCAACACAGCCCCTCTCTCAGCTCAGAGAGAGATGAGTTTGATAGATACAACAGTTTCCTGGATTATATATCTGTCTACTGTATCGCTCCCAGAAGTTGAGTTGTATGAACTGTTCTATGAATACTGGGGTGCAACATTCTTGAAGGGAGATACAGCCCAAATATATCATACCATTTAGCAATACGGAGCCTTATGGATTGATATTAGATGTTATAATTTGTAATCTTTATAATCTGCCACTCCAAGAATTTATAAAGCTGTTTCATTCACACGTGATGAGGTGTTGGTGAGGCATTTCAGTCCTTCAGTCCTTTCACTGTATTCATCTTTTTAGTGAAGATACTCTGGGTTTCCTGGATTATCTATTTTATGTAGCTTTCCTAGAAGGAGATGCTGTTCTGTGAACTCATTAGTGAATCATTTCTGTCTTGAAAGAGGAAGAGACAAATTATAATATACTGTAGTTCCATGTAGATTATTTCCATGTAGACCACGAAGGAAATAAGTCAGTAGACTTTATTGTGTTTTAAATCCTCTATCATTTTGTATGTGTATAGTTTTGCTCAATTGGCTGAGGCAACTCTATATGTCTTTTAAATATATTAAATAAAGTCATTAATTCATGAATTCATTCAAGGTATTCATTAATAGAGATAGACATTGATAGACTTTATCATTTGATTTATCTAGCACTCCCAGACAAATAAAATGTTATCAAAATGTGCTGCGGTATAGGTTTTCTTCCTATGAAAGTGATATAGCCCAAATAAACACATCCTACTTTACAGTCATCAATGGACAGCGTCAAAGATTGATTGATTGACAGAGAAATATTTGTGTGCCTAGTGTGGGTAAGCATGTACTCAAACAAGCTCGCCTTTGATTTTGGGCAGAATGTTATTTTTTTGTTTTTTTTAATTCCAATTTCATCATGGGATTATGTTTCATCATGGATCACATTGTCCAACCCGGATGCTGCTGCTAGTGGCTGCGTTTGCAGCCATACGTTTCATTCGCCAGGCGAACCCCCTCTGGTGGTTAAAACAGGCCATTACAAGTGCATTTTAACAAAGTCAGTCGTCCCATCCACCCAACAACCTTATGTTTAACAAGCTGGAGGCTACCTAGACGGTTGAGCCCGAACCAGAAGTTCCTTGGGAGAGAGCCAACGACACACTAAGGGGGAGGCAGACATCGGAGGACGGACTCATTGGATTTCTACCAACACGCACTACCTCAATGTGACAAGTAACTGAGCATAGACTGAAGTGGCCATGCCTCAGAGCGTGGTAGTAAGGGAGTTGATGAGCCAGTGTGTCTGGCTGTGGGCGGAGTGCTGCCACCCATGTGTCAGTGCTGATACACAGTCACAGTCACGCCTCTCTGCCCTCAGCAGAGAACAGGACAGGGTGTGATCCTCAACCTCCTCCGGCTGCACACATACATGCACGCGTGCACACATGAACACACATACACACACACACACACACACACAAATACAGACACACACACACACACACACACACACACACACACACATGAACACAGATACACACACACAAACACAGACACACACACACACACACGAATGCAGATACACACACACAGACACTGATACACACAGACACATATACACATATACTATACTGCACACACATAAGACATATATACACACACACACACACATACACACACTCAACATGGTAAATGCCCACACAAATACTTTCAAGTATTTGATCTACATCTGGCAGTGAGTGGATGCCTTGTGTCAGCAGGGTTGTAGTCACACCATGTCACGCCTAGCTGGCCTCAGACAAGAAGAGAGGAAGAGAAGAAGAGAGGAAGAGAAGAAGAGAGGAACAGGGTGTCATCCTCTGTTTCATCCAGCTGCCTTCCTCCTCTGCCACAATCTTTATCAGTTCTCTCCATCAGCACTAGTTCCCTTTTCTCTCTCTCTCTCTGTCTCTTTCTCTGCAGGGTAGGGCAGGAAGTCTGAAGAGTAGTGATGTTTGAAAAGCAGGCTGTATTCATGGCATGATGGGCAATATTCAATGAGCTCACTATATTTTGACACATTTTGGTAACATCACTTTATTTGGTTAACAGATGGTTGAATTTGTGTGTGTGTGTGTGTGTGTGTGTGTGTGTGTGTGTGTGTGTGTGTGTGTGTGTGTGTGTGTGTCCTGTCAATTTCTTTTGCTTCCTTAGATACAGAGTAGTCATATTCTGGACACCATAGAATCCCATTAATTCTGAAAATATGCCCAAAACACTCCAAACCGACGATTATTAGAGAGAGAGAATTAAAGTGGGGAAAGGTTTGGGGGTTGTTCATGTCATTGTAACCTTGTCTTGTGTGACAACCCAACCCTTTTGTCTAAACGTCTCTGTCTACCCACAAGGGTCCTTGTGAAGTCCCCTGTCTGCTTCTTCCACTCGTAAAACAATTCACCCAGGAACAATTCAGACACAGACACAGGTCATAAAACGTGTTTCGGGGCAACGCTCTGCAGTGATCAAAGGGAGAAGGTATACAGCGCCATCTACTGGCCGGACCAGGGTCTAACTTTCGCACCCCAGAGATGTCTTTGTACTTCCTAAGATTGGCATGGTCATAATGTAAGAGTCAGATAGGAATTATACATTTAAATCTGAATCAGTGTGACTGCTGGACAAGAGCACTTCTTAAATTTAAGAATGTCCCTCTAATTATTTTATTATTTTTTATTATTTTTCAGTAGAAACAACAACGTTTAAAGCAATAATAATCACTATCAAGACACTTAATACACTTGATATAACCTTTAGGCCTATTCAAAGCCTTGAATATGAATATGTCACTCATATGTAGTCACTGCTGCAAGTCAGTACAAGGTTGTTATTGGGTTATACCAATGGCTGAATTATGGTAATGATTGTTATGGAAATGCTGTGGTTGCTTAGGTTACAGTATATGCCTACAGTATGTTGGCTACTGAACATTTCTGCTTTATGAAGGGATTCCAAAAGATGGCGCTATGGATTTAAAGTGCCTCTATGCACACCCAGGTTCAGAGGACGCATTCATTCACCCAGACCTTGGTTTTTATCTTCGCTATTATATCATTGACTATCGACAGATACATCGAGAAGTCCGAGATGAACTGTATGGCTTTGAGATGAAGCCTATGAAGGGGCTGTAAGTACAGTCGTTAATCATGAAAAACTGACTAGACAACACTTTGAGCAATAGAAATGTTGTCATCCTCGGGCTCACACACAGAAGAGAGTGTGACTGATTCGGCAGATTTGGGCATGCGCACTGCATCGGTTCGACGGGGGACGGGAGGACATCACGGAAAACTCGCCGTAGCCTACCCGAACCCACGCTGAGATTTCATTCTGGGTTACACCGCGGCACGACTACCGACTACCATGTTTGATACACGGTTAAAGAAGTCGGGGACGACTTGACGGTTGGATCGTCGCGGAACCGTTGTAACATAGCCTATGGGAACAGTATGAGGGAAATGGTTGGAGGTTGCTGCGTGTGTTCCGATGAGCGAGGCTGGGCTGAGAACCCGCTGGTGTACTGTGATGGACACGGCTGTAGCGTTGCCGTGCACCAAGGTAACTACACTAACTAGCTTGTCCTATTACTATGTAATTACCGCTTTGAGAAGGATGGGGGGTGGTGATGGTGATGGTGGTGGTGGTGGTGGTGGGTGCGCTCGGCTCGTAGCCTACGTGTGTATGTGAGCGTGTGTGTGTGTGTGTGTGTGTGTGTGTGTGTGTGTGTGTGTGTGTGTATGTTTATGTGGGAGGGGGTGTTATTTCCTTCAACAGCATGCGCTGGTGGTGTGAGTGATGTTTAGAGAGAGCAATATGGAAATGACATGAAGCTAAGATTATGGCGCCCGACTATTGCGGTTCGGTTGTGTGGCTACAGGCTATTCGATACAAAGTTACGCAGCGTTAGTATTGTCTACTATTACAGATTCAGACTAGCTGGCCTTTTGGGCCTTTCTAGGATACATTGTGTTCCTCTACGATGTATCCACATGCTTTGTTGACATCGTTTGTCTCTTCGCAGCGCAATAATGTATCCGGTCAATATGTTCATGCGCAATATGGTTTCGATAATAGTCAAATATGAATCGTCGCTTGTGTTACTGTACTTTTAAGAATAGATTCATCTTCAAAGGCCACTCAGGAGTTGTGAACACACCCTCACATCTGCATATTTGGCCTGAATCCTTTTGGGGGAAACTGTGAAAAAAGGAAATGTGGGATTATCCAATTTACACTATCAAATTATACAGCCCTATTAATCATAAACGGATGCACAGCTGTTACACATTAGCAGATTTAGCAGATGCAAAGTAATGACTTGCATTCAGGCTTCTACTTTCTTAATGAAGTTGACCTGAATCTGATTTGTGTTTTGGGCCATTGTGTCATGTTATATTATGTATGTTATATTACATGTCCAAAACTTCACTTTCATATTACTGACATAAGGTGATTGTGCTGAATATCGAAGTGGAATGTTTTCCATCCAAAGTAAAATCGTTTTGTTTGGTCACATTTGGCATTCAGTGGAAGAGCTCGAACGAAGCCTCACGTGGACTTTTCCACATCATACTTGTACCTCCCAGTTCCAGAACTGTCCTACCCAGCCTGACATCCTAGCTCATTGTTTAAAAGGACAGTTTGTTCTCATAACCCCACCTGATTCCTATCTCTGGTCGTCCCAGATCTGCCCGTGCTATTGGCCAACTTCTATGACTGTGTCGTTACTAGTTGTCATGACAAACTGTTTAGCATGACAACGACAGTAGGACTTGGCTGACAGCACAAAGACATCTGGAGGGACCAGCTCAACCCCCGGTCAGTAGGATGTTGCTGACCCTGAGATGGTTGACTGACACAGATTGATGTAGGCGGTCCTCCAACGAGGAAGGACTCATAGTTTGACGGTCCATGGGGCCCAAAAGAAGTAGAGAAACACTGCGCTAGGCAACCTAATGTAAAAAAACCTGAATAGGGGAATGTTGTTGTGATCACTGTCCTACCTGTTGTTTCTAAACGTACCTGTGTTTGTGATGTCACAGCGTGTTACGGTATCGTCCAGGTGCCGACGGGGCCGTGGTTCTGTAGGAAGTGTGAATCTCAGGAGAGAGCTGCTCGCGTGGTGAGTACGAATGACCCCTTGACACTAGACACTAGACACTGCACACTACACACTACACACTAGACACTACACACTAGACACTACACACTAGACACTACACACTAGGCATTAGACACTAGACACTAGACACTAGACACTACACCCTAGACACTACACACTACACACTAAACACTACACCCTAGACACTATACACTACACCCTAGACACTAGATACTACACCCTAGACACTACACACTACAACAGGGGAGGCCGGTGGAGGTAGAAATCAGAGGACGGGCTTATTGTAATGCATGGGATGGAATGAGGAATGGTATCAAACATGTGTGTACACCATTCCTCATTTCATTCCATGCATTACAGTGAGCCCGTCCTCCAATTTTTCCTCCTGGACACTAGACACTTGTTTAGATCTGATAGGATTAGGCAGCTTCAAACGAGATTGTAGGAGCTCTGCATCGCCCTCTGATTAAACCAGTCCACGCTGCCCTCTGCCTGCGTTGCCCTCTGATTAGACCTACACAAGCATCTAAACTGAAGAGGCTGTGACTTTATCATAAGTAAAGGGTCTGAGGAATATAACCTATTGTGTGTGTGTGTGTGTGTGTGTGTGTGTGTGTGTGTGTGTGTGCGTGCGTGCGTGCGTGCGTGCGTGCGTGCGTGCGTGCGTGCGTGCGTGCGTGCGTGCGTGCGTGCGTGCGTGCGTGCGTGCGTGCGTGCGTCTGTGTGTGTGTGTGTGTGTGTGTGTGTGTGTGTGTGTGTGTGTGTGGAATCACTTTACTTGGTATAGTAATAACAGTGTAGTCTTGTTACTGAGATGGCTTGTTGTATAAGGTATAATCTCTCTCACCCCCCACAGAGATGTGAGCTGTGCCCTCACAAAGATGGCGCCCTCAAGAGGACAGACAGTGGAGGTGAAGCACTGGACAATGTCCTCTCCCCTCCATTTTTAGCCCACAAACTTTCTCTCCCCCTTTTATTGAGCTCCTGAATGTGTTTGATGTTTGGTGTGTGTGTGTGTGTGTGTGTGTGTGTGTGTGTGTGTGTGTGTGTGTGTGTGTGTGTGTGTGTGTGTGTGTGTGTGAGTGCGTGCGTGCGTGCGTGCGTGCGTGCATGCGTGTGTTCTGATACTATCACACCCTGGTGTTTCTGCAGGTTGGGCCCACGTGGTCTGTGCTCTCTATATCCCTGAGGTGCAGTTTGCCAATGTTCTCACCATGGAACCTATAGTCCTGCAATACGTCCCCCACGAGAGATACATCAAGGTATCTATCTATCTATCTATCTATCTATCTATCTATCTATCTATCTATCTATCTATCTATCTATCTATCTATCTATCTATCTATCTATCTATCTATCTGTCTATCTATCTGTCTGTCTATGTGTCTGTCTGTCTGTCTGTCTGTCTGCCTGTGTCTCTCTCTCCCTTCCTCCTCCATTCTCTCTCTGGCCCTCCCTCCTTCACTCACCCCCTTCTCTCTCTCTCTCTCTCTCTCTATTCCTGTATGTCTGCTGTATGCCACCTCTGTGTATCATCCAGTCTCCATGCTTTCAGGGTTTAATAGTCTTGCCTTGAGTGATGCCCATTCAGAAGAAAAAATCAATACGTACCATACGCTGCCCGCCTGCCAGACTTCTGAATGAAAGCTTTTATATGATAGGATTACATATCTATTAGAGTCAATGGCCAGCTACTGAGCTGCTTGGTATAATGTGTGTGTGTGTGTGTGTGTGTGTGAGCGTGTGTGCCCGTGAGTGTGTGTGTGTGTGTGTGTGTGTGTGTGTGTGTGTGTGAGAGAGAGAGACAGAGAGAGAGCCTGCCCTGGTATCATATTACAGTGCCAGCTACAGTAAATTGCATGCAGCTCTGTCCTGTCAGAGCCATTCATCCAGATTTGCTCCACCCACATTCTTCTTCTTCTTCTTTGAGAGAGAGAGAGAGAGAGCGTTTGAGTGGACAGTGTGTCCACCCTCCCTTAATGTGCGGTCATATATCCAGAGATCAGGGGGAGGCTGGTGGAGGTAGACATCGGAGGACGGGCTCATTGTAATGCATGGGATGGAATGGAGGTATCACCTCATTCCATCCCACGCATGACAATGAGCCCGTCCCTCAGATGTCTACCTCCACCAGCCTCCCCCCTGATCCAGATGCCAGGGGCATGGCCTGGCCTTTAGAACTACATATGGCTGACATCTCATGCAGGAGGGAGGGAGGATACTGTTGGAACACAACCTGAAGAGAGTTGAAGGAGGAAGGGGAGGAGGAATGGGGGGGGGAGGAGCAGAGAGGAGGAGGAGGAGAGGGAAGGGTGGAGAGAGTGAAGGAGGGGTACAGAGATAATTAGGGTAGAGAGAGAGAGAGAAGGGGGTGAGTGAAGAAGGGAGGGGGAGAGAGATAGGGTAGAGAGAGAGAAGGGGGGTGAGTGAAGGAGGGGGGTAGAGGGATAGAGAGAGAAGCGAGGGGGAGAGAGATAGGGTAGAGAGAGAGAAGGGGGGTGAGTGAAGGAGGGGGGTAGAGGGATAGAGAGAGAAGGGAGGGGGAGAGAGAGAGAAGGGGTGAGTGAAGAAGGGAGGGGGAGAGAAATAGGGTAGAGAGAGCGAGAGAGAGAGAAGGGGAGTGAGTGAAGAAGGGAGGGGGAGAGAGAGAATAGAGGAGGAAGGTAAGGAGTGTGCTGTTCCTTTGTCCTGCACCTGTTGCTAGGCCTCTCGTGCCCCCACAGCACAGCCCCCTGTGTGTGTGTGTGTGTGTGTGTGTGTGTGTGTGTGTGTGTGTGTGTGTGTGTGTGTGTGTGTGTGTGTGTGTGTGTGTGTGTGTGAAGAGTTATACAACGTGTGTGTGTGTGTGTGTGTGTGTGTGTGTGTGTGTGTGTGTGTGTGTGTGTGTGTGTGTGTGTGTGTGTGTGTGAAGAGTTATACAATGTGTGTGTGTGTGTTTGTGTGTGTGTGTGTGTGTGTGCCTGCTTGCGTGTGTGTGTGTGTGTGTGTGTGTGTGTGTGTGTGTGTGTGTGTGTGTGTGTGTGTGTGTGTGTGGAATGTTTCATAATAGGCTGTTATCAGTGACAGGGGAGAGTTGAACATGGTGAGGCTGACAGGAATGCTATCACCCAGGCGGGATTATGGAATTAAATAGAACTTTACTGTTCAGAAACCATTTTATTGTCCAACACAAAGATGGGAACTTGTCTTTGGCTCCACCTCAAAGATAGTCCATGATCATAGCACACATCACACATGAAATTCAAAACACATTACTGGACATAAATGGGAAAAATCCCTGATGGGAAAAATGAAGTTATGCTTTAATAGTCCCCTCATCCTCTCCAGCCAGTGAGATTTACTCCCCGAGCTCAGCCTGGTCCATCTGTAAACCATTTCAACTGAACATGACATCTGAAGTTGATAAGAGGAGATAGGGTTAAGTCATCATTCATCGTTTTTATCTTTCTCTTCCGCCGCTCCTTCCCTCCTTTCCCTCCTTTCCCTCCTTCCCTCCTTTCCCTCCTTCCCTCCTTTCCTCCTTCCCTCCTTCCCTCCTTCCCTCCCTCCTTCACTGTAGACGTGTTACATCTGCGAGGACCATGGGAGAGAGAGCAAGGCAGCCTGTGGGGCCTGTATGACCTGCAACAGACAGGGCTGTAGGCAGGCCTTCCACGTCACCTGGTGAGTGTGTGTGCGTGTGCGTATGCGTGTGCGTGTGTGTGTGTGTGTGTGTGTGTGTGTGTGTGTGTGTGTGTGTGTGTGTGTGTGTATGACCTGCAACAGACAGGGCTGTAGGCAGGCCTTCCACGTCATTGTGTGTGCGTGTGTGTGTGTGTATGTGTGTGTCTGACTCTCCCCCCCTGTGTGTGCAGTGCTCAGATGGCTGGTCTGCTGTGTGAGGAGGAGGGGCCTGAGGCTGACAATGTGAAGTACTGTGGCTACTGCAAACACCATTACAGCAAGATGGTAAGACACTCAACTCTGATGGACGTGAGCGTCGTGTGTGTGTGTGTGTGTGTGTGTGTGTGTGTGTGTGTGTGTGTGTGTGTGTGTGTGTGTGTCTGTCTGCCTGTGTGTGTGTCTGTGCGTGCATGTGTGTGTGTCTGTGTGTCTGTGTGTGTGTGTGTGTGTGTGTGTGTGTGTGTTTGCGTGTGTGCGTGTGTGTGTGTGGTATCATTGTATTTCGTCTCGGGGGGGCGGTTTATGCCTGACCTCGGCCCACACCGAGGGCTAGGCCCACCAGATGAGAAAGTCTCACACGACCCTGATCCACGATCAAGGTCCAACTCTTCCCAAAGGGAGGGTCACTCACATCCTCTGGCCCTCCAGTAGTAGCATCCAGGCCAAAGCACCTCGTCATACGTCTCACACACCCACGCATCTCTAGAGAGGAACCCGGCTGGTGAAACAGTAACAGTTGCATGGGACCAATGTGCAGTTCAGAAGGCTTTTAAGTTAGTTTTCAACAGCCTGTCTGTCTGTCAGTCTGTCAACCTGTCTGTCTGTCTGCCTGCCTGGCTGGCTGGCTGGCTGGTTGTCTATCTGTCTATCTGACTATCTGCCTGTCTGTCTGAGTGTTTGTCTGTATGACTGACTGTCTGTCCGGTATGTTGTTCCACAGCAGAAGAAGATGCGCTCAAGTGGAGACAACACTGGCAGTTCCTTCGGCCACTCCAGGGGGCGCTCTACCTCCCCGGCGCAGGACAAACACGGCTCCCACCACCACCGGCCCAGGAAGGTGAGTGGTTGGGGGGTGGGTTCAATCAGTCTGTCTGTCTGTCTGTGTGTGTGTGTGTGTGTGTGTGTGTGTGTGTGTGTGTGTGTGTGTGTGTGTGTGTGTGTGTGTGTGTGTGTGTGTGAGTGAGTGTTTATGTGCGTGCGCGTGCGTGTGTGTGTGTGTGTGTGTGTGTGTGTGTGTATTTGATGCTAAGCCTCTCTCCCTTCAGAGTCACAAGGACAAGATGAGGCAGAAGGAGAGACATAAAAAGTCGTCTGACCCTCTGGGCTCCTCTCTGACCAGCAGCATG
>NC_139676.1:6544357-6669357 GCF_951799395.1 Argentina silus
TTACGTGGCATGCGCATTAGTGTGCTACGCCACTAAGCGCCCCAGCTACACGTGTTTTGACGGTGCGCTTCAGCCGACCTCTGACCTGCTCTCGTTCTCACCTGTACTGACTCCAAACGTCTGAGGTAAACGTTGCTGTGACTTCCTGGCGTGATGTCATAGTCCCATGAAGTCTACCTTTAACCAGGAAGTCCCTGAGATAAATGACGCGGCCGAGATAACAGCTTTTGTGGTGGATCTTCTAGATTATTGACACTCTATGCCGTGCATTGATTCTCTGCGGGAGTCAGGGGAGGCTGGCGGAGGTAGGGGTCAACAGTGAGTTAACCTTACAAACAACTCTGTGAAAATCTATAATACACAGATCTATATTCCGCGATATTCTACCATTAGTCTTTTTAGGGCTGGACATCATCAGACAATCGATTTCTTTTTTTTTAATCTTCTTTTCCGTCTGATGCCAATGTACTGGACACCGAACAGTGATTGATCTATCGCCTGGTCACGTAGGTTGTCTGAGAAGCCTTATCAATGCGGACGTTCTCTGTGGGAAGTCTGTGCGAGGCAAAATCTACCCATTCTTCCAGATTCTTCCGTTTAGTCTTTTGGAAGCCGCTGTGCTACCGATCATGACTCAGGAGACTGTCCCAACCCACTGTTGTCTGATGCCCCCTCTATCACCTGCTCTGGCCTGTTAGTCTGTCACTGTCATGTCTTTGTTGTCTTTTATCCTGTCCGTTGTTGTATTATTTAACTGTTGCTATTATTTAACTGCTCAACAAATTGTCTCTCCGAGGGCATGAATGTTTTTTTTTTAATCTGAACAAATGTATTATTAGACTGGGGAACAAAGTAGAATAGGCAAATATGAAAAACGGGACTTACTTCTCCCAGAAATCAAAGGCCCTCTTTTAGGCGTACCCGGAGTGAAGAAGCCTTTGTTTGTTAGGAAATAGGCCTCGTTAAAAGATAGGCGGATGCCAGGGAGAGAGAGTGGGTTTGACTGTTTGGAGACACAGTGAATATTTGTTTACCTGCGTCACTTGATCTATTCTACACGCTCTTTGAGGTCCCTCGAATAGACTAGGTGCTACAGTAGTGTGTGTGTGTGTGTGTGTGTGTGTGTGTGTGTGTGTGTTGCTATTCAGAAGGGATTAAAGTATTCAAAGTAGTATCTGTTGTATTATAAAAAGCACAATGGGAGACACCACACAGTTGGGAAGGTGCAACAATGTCTTCTCTGTCTCACTCTTTTCTTTCCTGTCCTATCTTTCCTCTCCTGCCTCCCTCTCTCTCTCTCTTTCTTCCTCCCTCTCTCTCCCCCTTTTCTCTCATTATCCTTTCCCCCTCTCCCTCTCTCTCCCACCATCCTCCTCTCGCTCGCTCTTTCTTCCCTCCGTCTCTCTCTCTCAATTATCCCTTCACTCTCTCTCCTTTCTCATCCCCCTCTTCCTCTCCCCCCTCCCCCCCTCCTCCCAGTCGTAGAGATGCTCCAGTCCCTCCACTCCCTGCAGCAGGAGAACCAGAGGCTGCAGGACCAGATCCTCAGCCTGACGGCCAAGAGGGAGAGGCTGCAGCTGCTGAACGTGGAGCTGGCCGTGCCCTTCCCTCCCCAGGCCCTGGGGCTAGGGCTGGGGCACCACCACCACCTCCACCACCTCCAGGGGCAACTCCAGGGCCATCACCAGGGTCACCACCAACCCTTGACCTCCGCCCCCGCCACCACACACGGCCACATCAGCTTCCTCTCCTCCGCAGGACATGGTCAGTCAGACAGATCCCCCCCCCCTCCTCCTCTACCCTATGTAAGCTTAGAGGCTGGTCTGTGTAGGAAATGATTGTCAACGCCTGAGGGAGTGTGTGTGTATGTGTGTGTCCATACACATACACACACACACATACACAAACTAACACATACACACACTCACACACACTCCCTCAGGCGTTGACGATAAAATCTTGATATTTTTTGTCACTTTTGTCACTTTGATCTGTTAAGGCATGTGTGTGTGATTTATTAGTTAGTATCCCTACCTCTCAGAACCCCCGGGTGTGTCCCTCCTCTCTCCCCGTAGACCCTCTCAGCTCCAAGAGTCCCATGTCCAAAAGCTGCTTCCTCAACGACACTTCCTTCATTACCTCTTCCGAGGTAAGACCCCCTCTGTACACCTCCACCTGTCCCACACACCCTTTATAAACCTCCACCTGTCACACACACCCTTTATAAACCTCCACCTGTCACACACACCCTTTATAAACCTCCACCTGTCACACACACCCTTTATAAACCTCTACCTGTCACACACACACACACACCCTTTACACACCTCCACCTGTCACTCACCCCCCACCTTGGAGTCCCCTTACACCTTGTGTACCTCCTATTGTCTCCCCCCCTACCCACCTACAATCCTTCAGGGAATCTCCATTGAAGATGCTGTTTAGTCTAAGATGCTTTTTAGATGTCTATTTTCTCGCTTATTTGCATGAATGTTTTTATATTTCCTGGCTATTTAGACAACGAAGACCACTTATAACTTACTGTTAAGGTGACCATCGGTGAAATCACCAAAAACTGACATACAGTACTAACGATTAGCCACTGCACTATTTCTCACTTTGTTTGTTTGTGTGTTTATTTATTTGTTTGTTTGTTTTCCTTCTCTCCAGGAGCTCCACTCTGACAGTCCTTCCCGCAGTAGCTCCTCCCTCTCCTTCCAGAGCACCCCGCCCCCCCAGCAGAGCCCCGCCTCCTTCGGCCAGCCCTTGCTCAACGGATTGGCCAGCCGCGGTTTGACGGACAGCCTCGGGGGCATCGGTCAGGCAGGCGGGCTCATGTCTTCCCTAGCAGGGAGTCCTCAGCTGAGTATGAACGGCATGCTGGGTAGCCTGAACGGGGTGATCCAGTCATCGGTGCAGCAGAGTGCGGCCCCACCCGCCCTGCCCGCCCTCAGGCCCCAGCCCCCCCCTCTGGGACCCCAGGGACTGGCACAGCAGGGCCTGCAGATACCCAAGAGCATGAGCCCGTAAGTAGAATCAGAATCAGAATCAGAATATTTTTTTTAATTTGGTCAAGTACATTTGCACATACAGGAAATTGACTTGGTGAGGTTGGTGTATGGAACATTAAAAAAAATATATATATATATATATAAGCAAATATTAACAAAATTACAAAATAGCAATAACAAATTTACAAAATAGAACAATAAAACAATAAATTAAGTAAATTAATAAGTACTCCAATAAGTCAATAATACAGCCAGCACTCTCAAATGGAAAGATAAATGATGGTTTAATGCATCATCAGCACGGTCACTGTGGACACGTTTCTCTGTCAAGCCTCCTTCAGCACAGAGTGTCTACCTCAGCCTACCAGCCTTCGTGGCAGTAACATCGGGTTGGTTGTGTTGCAGGTCCTCTCTCCTGTCTGAGCAGCAGAAGCAGCTCCTTCTCCAGCAGCAACAACAACAGCAGCTCCAGCAGTTCCTCACCTCTCAGCACTTCACTCCGGTAATGATATGTACACACACACACACACACACACACACACACACACACACACACACACACACACACACACACACATACACAGGCAGGCACACACAAGCAAGCACACACATAGGCAGGCAGGCACACGCGCGCAAGCATGCACACGTAGGCAGGCACACACACACACACAAACACACACACAGCCACGCAGGCAGGCACGCGCACGCATACACACACACACACACACACACACACAGTCATCTCTCTCTCTCTCTCTCTCTCTCTCTCTCTCTCTCCCTCCCTCCCTCCCTCCCTCCCTCTCTCTCAGGAGCAGCAGGTGGTAGTGTATCAGATGCTTCAGCAGCAGAGACAGCAGAGGGAGCTACAGCGCCTCACGCTGGCCGGAGGTCTCACCTCCACCCCCACCACCGCCTCTCCCCTGGCCTCCTCCATGATGAGCCAGTCCCCCAGCCTCCTGCCCCAGGCCACCGCCTCACCCCTGCAGGGAGCCCAGGGAAACCCCCTCTATGGTCTTCAGGAGAATGCACTTCACAAGCCTGGGGTGAGTGGGACTGAATATGAATGTATATATTTAATGGGACTGAAAAGCTCTGGAGGTCAAGTCTTAAAATAATCAATGAATTAATTGTGTGTGTGTGTGTGTGTGTGTGTGTGTGTGTGTGTGTGTGTGTGTGTGTGTGTGTGTGTGTGTGTGTGTGTGTGTGTGTGTGTGTGTATGTGTGTGTGTGTGTGTATGTGTGTGTATGCGTGTGTGTGTGTGTGTGTGTGTGTGTGTGTGTGTGTGTGTTTTCTTGGGTTGGTCTAGTGGTTACTGCCACCACCCTCTCCTCTCTCTCCCTCTCTTTCTCTCTCTCTCCCACCCTATCTGTCAGGTAAAAGACACTAAAAGTAGTGTTTACTTTCAGGCGGCCGGAGAAAAGGGAGGAGACAAGAATGGCTGATGTCACTTCCTGTCCATAGTGGGAGCAGCTCCAACAGGGGGAGGAGAGAGGGAGGTCGTTGATTGGTCAATGAGCTGTTCTAACAAGAACTGAGGTCATCTTTAATCGAAAAAGACTCTTGAACATTATGGGTTCGTTTCATGTTCAATGGAGAACCAATTGAGAGCGCTTTCTAGTCCAATAGGCTTAATCTGTGTCCAGGAAACCGTCCCTTTGTCCTTGTCTTACTCCCTCTCTTTTATGAATGTAAAACGGAACGGACTGAAACGGTTATGTTTGTTTTTTCATACTTATGGAAAATAATTCCTTTGATTTTGAGGAGGTTCTGTTTATATTACCGGTCCGTGTGCGTTGGCAGCTTTTACAGGGGGCACAAGTACAGTGGTCTCTTATTTTATTGCACTAATTTGTTATATAGACTAACAAATGGGGTTGTTTTCACAGACAGGAGTTTATGTTTGAGATTCGACTCTGGAGGTTGTGTTAATTCCAGGACACAGATTAAACCTAATCCCAAACTAAAATGGTGATTTTTCCATTGAAAGTGTGATTTAATTCGGGGTTTGATTTAATCTGTGTCTGGGAAACGTCCCCTAAGTGGGTCGAGCCAGAATGTTTCTGTATCTTCCCTCCACTGAGACTCTGACCAATCGTAATTTATGCCCCCCATGACTGAACCAATGTATCCACCCGAACGTCTTTACTGAAGACCAATCGCATCATAGATGTGTAGACGTCTGCTTCCTATCCAAACTCAACGGTCTTCCTCCAGATTCCAGATCAGTCTTCCTGTTTTTTTCTTCCATCCCAGAGACAGCAAAGAGAGAGACAGCTACAGCGCCTCACCCTGGCCTGAGGACACACTCACGCCCTCCCTGCTATCGTACAAATACGATGTACCCTAAGGCCCGGCTACACCAAACAAAAAAACGGATAAAAACATCTGTGTATGAAATCACTATCCAATTTGATCTGTGGAATCATAGGCGTGATTTAGCAACTGAACAATGCAACGTGGCAACTCAATATGAAACCTCGTTTCGAATTGGCTAAACGGACGAACGGACTGTGGAAAGTTCCTTGTCATCCCAGTTGTCCGTCAACGGATGACTCCCATAGAATGCATAGTTTGGTGTGGCCGGGGCTGTTATTCCTATTGCCAGGTAGGCCTATGCCACAGCTTCAGACTGGCAGTTGAATTTCAATCCACTCAAGGCAAGAAGTGAATTGAAATTCAATTAATGAATGAAAAAATCCTCATGGTTTTGGGGGTGTTTTTTTTTATTTATTCACAATTTGAATTCCAGTCCAATATTCCTCCATTGAGTGAATTAAGCTTCGGATTGAGCTCAACCCTACTAGGGACAGACTATATCCAGAGAATATATGTTTTATTTGCGTGCCGCTGCAGAGATTAACCAAACTAAACCAAACATTTTTTTAAAAATCGTTAAAGTAAAGATGTAAGAAATTGATAATATGTCCTCCTCCTCAACCCCATTTGTACTTGGCTTAGTTAGCAGCTAGCTGAGCTAAATTAGCCATCAATATCGTACCGTATAAAGGACATTTGGTACTTCATAGGCTTCATGGGACCGATGAGTTAGTGAGGAAAAATAATATTTGCACTCTTATCCTGAAGTGTTAGTTAGTGTGTTTTTATTTGTTATTTGTTTCTGTTGTACTGTACATAATCATGTTCTTTTGATGCCATGAAACTAGTTGTTCTTTTAGCAATACTGTATAGTTATTATACTGTATAGTATACATACTGTATAGTTATTATACTGTATAGTTATTATACTGTATAGTATACATACTGTATAGTTATTATACTGTATAGTTATTATACTGTATAGTATACATACTGTATAGTTATTATACTGTATAGTTATTATGCCTTAATAGCCATGTTAGATGGACTGAGAAGAAACAGCCAATAGTCTGGTCTGTCTCTCGTGTTCTTAATTTGATAGTCTCTTTTTTTATTGGGGGTACTAGGACTTTGAGGAGTTTGATGAAGGCATTCTTCCTCTCACCCGTTTATACTTTCGATAGACAACAGTAATACTACTGTCAACAATTGTAACATGAGAGAGTAACTGTAGTGATGATGATGATGATGATAAGTCTCAAACTATTTGTATTTTAACTGTGTCTTAAGATGCTGCTTGATGTTCTGTCTGTTTTTTGAAGAACTGAGAAGCAACGTCTCATTGTAGAGAGGGTAACCCTTGACTACATAATGCTGTCATACAGAAGTGACATACAGTATAGTCGATGTTGTTATTCTCAACAACTGCATTTGTGACGGCTTACAACTTAATTATACAGAAATTACTAACTATTATAAAGTTTTAATCAGTTGACATAAGGTGATATAACTGCCTATAAGGTGTTATAACTGCCTATAAGGTGCCTGAATTAGAGGCCTATCATTCAAATGACAGCATTGGTAGATAGTTGATTGTTACCCTTCAGAACACATAGTCAACTCTGGAACTATGATAAGCTGTTTTTCTCTGTTTTCTTTTCATCCACTTTAACTGTGTGGCACATATGAACTAGTCCATCTGTCTAGTCTCATCTACTAACATAGACCCATCTCAAATGTCTTCTAACTTATTGTTATACTTTATGGCTCGTCCTTTGTGGTAATTACTCCTCATATTTTTCTAATTTCATTCATTCTTCTACAATGGTCCAAAACATTTTTTTAATACTTTTTTTTACTTTTCTGTTTTGCATCCTTGATAGTGATCTCCCGACTCCCGTACATGTGATATCTGAGTAGCCTATTAAGATTATTCTGTTTGTGTAGATATTATGTCAGTCAGTGAGGAACTTTCAAACAACGTATGAGTTGTTGGTAAACAAATACTGTAGCAAACGACTATAGGAGAATGTTTATTGTGTTGATAACCGAGCCATACATATGCAGAGTTTGCCAAACTAGCACCAGGAGTTCCATGACGACAACATTCTAGAGTGCATTCTTATTAGAATGTCATGGAACTTTTGGTGGCAGTGTCCATGAGCATTCTAAATGTTAAACAGTTTGCCAGACTCTTCTGTGTCTATGGCTCTTGGTTGATGATAACCCATGAGCCAGGGGAGGCTGGTGGAGGTAGAAATCAAAGGACGGGCTCATTGTAATGCATGAGATGGAAATGGGCCCGTCCTCCGATTTCTACCTCCACCAGCCTCCACTGCCATGAGCCTATACTATTTCATGTTGACAGGACTTCCAGAAGGATGTCTGCAGTTTACTAAGTACGTCCTTATGATTTATTGTACGATTGAGGTAAAAAAAAAAAAAAAAAAAAACAGGAAAGGAAATGTCCAAGAGATTGTTTTGACTGAATGAAGTAGGGTGCTGTGATGGAATCTTGAAGGGGTATCTTTCCCATGTTGCACTGGGGCGTTTTGGGCCCAATTAAATGTAAATCTGTTTTGGTTTTTGATAATACTTTTTTATTATTTTTGTTTTTTTAGTACAAATTGTATACTTAAATGTGTTTGTGTATGGACACATTAATTTTTTTAAGCTTTGAAGTTTGGGTAACCAAGATAATCCATGTTATGTAAGTTGTTCTCCTGTGTATCTTTTGTATGTATTACGACATATTTAAGCACCTGTCTCCCAATGAGGTTCGATGGAAACCGAACTACTTATTGGGATAAGAAATGCATGAAATGCAGTGAAGTCTCTCGAATCCTTCGCCGCTAATGACGTTTAGACTATGCATAGATTTTAAATGCATTGTTCTCTGAAAAAAAATGAAATTTTAAGAAATGAGCACTGCATTATAAAAGGACAAGCCCATTGTCCCCTGTACAGAGTATTTGTAGGAGAGAATAAATCCAAATGAATTTGACGATATTCAGATTTAAATGCCCTGTAAAGTATTTTGATATTTTTGTGTAATAAAATTAAAAGGAACGATTAAGAGGACTGAACTTTTACTGTCAATAAATGTATTTTACTGAGACGATTTGCATGTTCTCCTGGTTCTAAAGCATACTTCTTATACTGTAGGACAAAGAAAGTTCTTGTTATACACATCACATCACTTTACCCGCTCTTGTATATTCTATTCTATTAACTATTTTTTATCGCAATATGATGTAGAATAGATTTTGGGTCCAATATTGATTACATTGTTGATAGTGGTATAATATTGTTATAAAGGTATAGGAATAGGAGCTATGAAAGTGAAACCAACTAACCTAATCATCCATAAGGAAATAAACTTCTAGTGTTCTTCTAATGGTCTTGCTATAGGCCTAAACTTCAGCTCAGTCCCACATTGATTAGTGAGATACACTTTATGCAGCATTATGCACTTTGTACACAAGTTATGGGATGCAGCAGGCTACTGTAAGTAGTTAGTGTGACTCGTGTCGGAGCGCACCACGCCCCAGAGAGCATTGTTTACATATTGGGCGATCGACAGTGTTAGATTTCAACCTTAGAAGTAATCGTTTCCTACAGCCATTCTCTCCGCCATGTTTGGATGTGATTCACGTTGTGCGCTAGCGAGTTGATACCTTTTAATATCCCTGTTAGTGCAAAGGTCAAGCGAACGCTACTATAGACGTTGTTTTCTCCTACGTCCTCAGGGAAGGAGCGGTCGCTAGCCTAGAGTAGTCTAAACATACAGCCTCGCTGTAGTAGCCGAAACATGAGCTAAACATTAGCCAACAACTAACTATACGTTTTGGAAATAAACCATGAACGCGTTAGTAGGGACCGTTCGTAAGGGGTGCATGGAAACTTGGAGGCAACCTGGGTTTTTAGCGGCTGTTGCCGCGTCGAAGGTGAGTAAACGGCCACGAAAAAGAAAATACCGAATGATTGCGGATTATTTTTTTATTTTTTTATAGTGCAGATTGCAGTGTACTGTATGAGAGCATAAAAACACGATAGGTCTACTGTTTTTCCATCCATAGCCAGTTTGTGTATCATTTTCATTAGGCTTAGATTTAAAACATTTTTGAAGTATTTATATATTTATATGAGCAGATATATTTCATATGAGTTTAGCACGAGTGTAAAGACGAATTAGCCTACAGGCCTATGGCATTTTAATCGGTTATGGTTTATGCTGTAGTCTATGTCTGTATGAGAAGGGCAGCTGTTCAAAGAAAACCTGTATAATCATTCATGTTACTGAATTGAACACACCCTCTATTCACCCTTGACACACTCTTCATTTATGTATTTTGGTGATTAATGACAGGCTATAGCCTAGTAGCAAGCCAAGCCAAACAAGGTTCAACAGTCGCTTTAGGCTCCACCTGGATTATAGTACAGTAGATGACTATACTAGATCTATTATAGGTTATTTGATTCTGGGTGTATGTAGTTCCAATCAGTGGAGGTAAAAAATCGGATGAAGGGCTCATTGTAATGCATGGAATGGAGTGAGGAATGGTATCAAACACCATTCCCTATTCCATTCCATGCATTACAGTGAGCCTGTCCTCCGATTTCTACATCCCCGAGCCTCCCGTGGTTCCATTGATCATGCAACCATAAACCACATGCTGATTGTGTGTGTGTGTGTGTGTGTGTGTGTGTGTGTATATATATATATATATATAGTAATATAATAATAATAATTAGTAATATAATAGTAAACCACTCCTCCAGGTGCAGTACTCCAGTCATTCCACTGAGGCTGTTGTTGCTGCTAAAATCCCCTGCAGAGTGAAGGTGACCGGGGGGAAACGCTACTCCTGGTGTGCCTGTGGACACAGCAAGAAACAGGTGAGAGGATGGGTGTGCATGGGTTGGAAACCCGGGTATTCTCTGTGCCACAAGGAAGACTGTGTAAACCCGCTGAGCTGAAGTATGGAATGTGGAGTACACTCTTAGAGTAGAACCCTTTTGGGTTCCATTTAGAACCCTCTGTGGAAAGGGCTCGACATGGAACCCAAAGGATTCTACATGGCACCAAAAAGGGTTCCCCCTATAGGGACAAATGAAGAACCCTTTGTTGGTAATGATGATCTAGGGCCAGTTTGGGTCCCCACCCCCCTCAACTCACTACATGTATGCACACGATACAAGAATGAGATTAACATCAGAGCTGATGGGTAAACTCATCAGAATAGGCGGAGATAGGGTTAACAAGAACAAGGACTAGGTTATAACTACAAGAACTATGCTTCTACTCATGCTATAGAGGCCTAACTGTAAGTGAGTTGTGGTTAGATATTGTCTCTCACTGTCACCACCTCTATTTCCTCTCTCTCTCTCTCTCTCTCTCTCTCTCTCTCCCCCCCATTAGCCATTCTGTGACGGGGCCCACAAGGCTAAAGCACCTAGCATCACCCCGCTACGCTTCACCCCTGAGAAGGACATAACCGTGTTGCTATGTGCCTGCAAGCAGACTAGAAACGCACCATACTGCGATGGCACACACTTTAAAGTCATCTACAAAGATCTTGTCACGTCAGTGAAAAACATGTTCAAATAATTTATGAGGAGCAAATATTGTGCCATAAACATGCAGTTCAATTATACTACCTATTATGTCTATTCTAATGTGTTTGTTGACAACTTTGTCTATAAGTTCGCACAGCATTTTATATAAAAATACTATTTACAGATCTGGTTATTATTTATTTCACACTGAAACCATGTATGATGTAATTCTATCAGAGAAACAGTAATGTAGGTGTGTAACAAAGAATTCAAAAGAAACTAAAAATAGTTCTCGAGACCATTTCATTATTATAGGCCTACACAGGCAGAATGCGGTGTTTGAAGTTCAAAGGCAAGACGAGAAGAGTTGAGATGAAAGTTGATAGGCAATGTGATGCAATGATAGTGAAACCTGTAGCAAAGCGAAGATATAGCCAACTGTAATAGCATTTGATCTATTTAGCATAACATGCTGCCGTGATTGTAGCTCTCACATGGATGTTGAAGAGTTAATTAAAAATTGAGTTTTGATGCGCTTCATATGTGCCGCTACAGCAACAATGACAATAAAAAAAAACTGCAGTTGCCCACGTGACTTATGCCGGAAGCGACCGCTATGTGACCTGATCAGGGAATCTCCAACAAATCTCGGCATGTCCTTAGCGGAAAGTTCAACTAACGCTGCTTATCTATCTACGGTGAATGACCAGAGCTCTCATTTTCTATCTAGCACCAAAATAATATAAGATTGTTGACATTGAAGGTTTTGTTCGGTAGTAGCTAGGGAATACACATTGAAAAGAGCTGCAGCAAACCACTTTTCTGTACGACGCACACTGCTTTGGAAACATGAACGTCATAACATCGGGGACAATGCGCGGATGGGGTGCTACAACCTTGAGGCAACCATGGATATTGACGACTATTACATCCCCAAGGGTAAGCAAACGATGTCATTGTCAGTGTAGGAACCATCAGGGGTACGTTACTGACACAACTTGGCTACACACATTTTCTTGTGTATGCGTGTTGTGCCTGATTACATTTGATTACATCTGATTACATGCTACGTAGCGGTTACATCAGGCTGCCTGCCTGATGACATTTGCTAAAAGTCTTGGATAGAATGTTGCAGAATATGTGTGCTAGATTGATTGTGATGGTTTTCTGGTTTTCTGTATCTTACTCTAGAGGAAATATTTATTTTTGGTTTAATTTAGTATGACAAAGTAGAAATAATCATTTTTTGTTTGTTTGTTTATTGTTTGTTTTCTCTTCATAAATTGTCTCTATCTAGGTCCGGCTCTCCACTCTGCCCTCCAAGCCTGTTGTTGCCTCTAAGAAGCCGTTTAAAGTGGAGCTAGTAGGGGGAAAACGTTACTCGTGGTGCACCTGTGGACACAGCCAGAAACAGGTGAGGGCATCAGGGCAGTCTATGACCTCAAACATGGCTTGAATGGCATACATAGTTAATCTTATGTTATGTTGGCTGTTATGTTGTATTTGACTGTCACAAATGTCATATTCTAACCTACTGTATGAGTAATGATGTGATCTCTCTCCCTGTCTTCTTCCCTCTCCTCCCTCTATCTGTCCCCTTTTCTTTCTCCTTCCTTTCAACCTTTATCTCCCTACATCCTCCCCTCTATCTGTCTCTCTCTCTTCTCTTCCCTCTCCCTCTCTCTCTCTCTCTCTCTCTCTCTCTCTCTCTCTCACTCACTCTTGCTATTTCCCTCTCCCTCTCCTCCTCTCCCTCCCCAGCCTTTCTGTGATGGATCCCACAAGACCAAGACCCAGTGTCTGTTCCCTCTCCGCTTTGTCCCAGAGAAGGACTCCACCGTCTGGCTGTGTGGCTGCAAGTACACCAGCAACCCTCCCTACTGCGATGGCACTCACAAACAGGACTTCATCCAGTGCACTAAGCTCATGGAGACTCCAGACTTGGGGTAAACAAGAACTGATGTGAGAGCCCATGCATAGGCAGGGGGAAAGTGCACAAGTGCATACTTCAGGAGAAGGGTGGAGAAATGGGATGCAGCAACACTAGGCCTGTCCTGGTCAAGGAAACAGCCTAGACTTCATATGGGTCTTGGAAACTAGTCCAGATGAATGGTCCTGGTTCTGGAGAACCACTTGGTTACTGGTTCTGAATGTAGCTCTGCACTCAGGTCAGGGCCCAGTATTTCAGAGGATCAGAATGATGCTTTTTTGCTATCCAGGATCAGATCGAGCAGAACGGATATCAAAACATAATCTAGATCATGATATGATGTACACTGCTGCTCCTGCAAATGAAAAATTCTAGATATTTTTTATGCTCAAAAGGTTTGTCTGAGTGGGCTGTGAAAGACGTATTTTCATGACCTTAGGCATTGCTTGCATATTGCACTTATATGTTGTCATACGCACAAGAGGGGTAACGAGGGAGAAATCGGAGGATGGGCTCATTGTAATACATGGAATGGAATGAGGAAAGGATCAAACACGTGTTTGATACCATTCCTCATTCCATTCGGTGGCCTCCACATGCCTCCCCTGATAGTGTTCTCTGTTCAGCATGGTTTGGGTGGTTACTGTTCTTCTGTAACAATGTTCATAATATAAATCTCCATTTTGGTTCTTATGGAGAACCTTGGGTTATAAGGATCAACAGTGTTGAATGGAGGATGAACGCCTTAATTCATTGTAATAAACATGTGCTTTGAAACAGCATGAATTGTGGTTCATCATAGCTATCTGAATGGATTCCTCTGTGTATTGTACATAGTGAGCTTGTTCACCTTTATCCATGGAATCACTGGCAATATGTAAGTTCATTGAGTTTGTGAATTCAAACCACTTTCAAGAATATCAACATTCTTTAATATCAAAATATGAATCAGAATGAGACACACAAGTAAGTAAACATTTTAATGACCTAAAACATGCACATATGGCTGATCATCTGAGAATAATAATAATTGAATGGTCCAAAAAAACAAAACCGAAAAAAGGAATGTCTAAATACATGGAAATCCAACCGTACAGTATCACATGGTCAAATATTCAAATCCCTTTGAGTTCCTTCCTTGTCTGTCATGAGTAAAACAAGTACCGGTTTGTAATCTCTAAATTTTGACATACATGTAAGCAATTTCTCCTTTTTTTTTTTTCAGACAATGTAGTGCTTGAGGCTGGATGAGGAATGGCTTTTCTAACAGCAAAGCACTGTAAAAGTTCAGCAATCATACAGTCTATATATATAATTGTGGTTCTGCGTTTTACTCAAAGAAAGTGCTTCAAAAACGTTTTTAATACAGCCAACTGTTGATGATGGTGCTTGAGCTATTGAGTTACAAGAAGCTGCTTACGTCAGAGATCGCTAGTTAGCATATCGCCGGCTTCCTGGAAAAAAAAAAAACGTGCATCTCCATTTTGGTAGATTCAGATTTGTTTTGTACATAAATCGGAAGTACTCATCTCCATCCGTGACGGTTTCATCACTCTAGGAGCAAGAAACGTCACCTGTAAAACACCTTATGATGTCCCATGAATGGATGTAAAAAACTTTCACTTTCTACAGATGATAACGCTTTTCCAGGACGCCGACAATATGATTTATGACACAGGGAAGACGATAAATACTGCCTTTTTGTTTCTAGCTGACACATAGATGCTGTAAATCGCATTGCAATGCCTTGAAGCATTTTGTCTAAATTAACATTCAAAGCCAAATTAATTCTGATGAATCAGCATGGGAAGAAATGAGACCTTACTGCATATACAAATACAAAACAATTACAATATCTTGTATAAAAGATACTCTGTACATGACCATGTATGTACGCATGCTCACACATACTGGATACATACTGTACATTTTGTATGTGTGTATTAATCTAACACACATAAACACACACACGCGCACACACACTCAAACAAACATACATACATACATACAAGTGTCTATTTGGCTGCACTTGACAGTCTTTTCGCAGACAACAACCGCCCTCTGCCTTCCTTTTATCAAGGCAGTCTATTTGTCCATTGAAAGGCAACTCCTCAATATTTGGGGGGGGGGGGGGGCGATTCCAATCCGCTCCGCTCCATTCTGCTTGGATGTCCGGATTTAAGTTGGGGGGGGCAACGCACCCTTGTCCCCCCCACCCCTGGCCTCTTCATTGGCCACTCTGGAGCCGTTCCCATTCACAGTCACCTTGCGGTTACTCCCCGGCTTGGACGCTAGGGGGAGCCGTTGAGCACTGTTGGACACTGGGGGTCCACCCCCAGACGTCTGGAGGGGAGGGGGGAGGCCGTGGAGGGCCGGGCTGGGTAGGGGTGAGGCTCGGGGGGGCTGGGCTGGGGGACTGTGGACCTTGTTGTCGCTGTGGGAGTCGCTCTCGGAGGTGGGGCTGGTGTTGACGCCGTCGGAGTGGGCCTGGGGGGCGGAGTGTGACTGCCTCCGGCGCTTACGGGTGGGCTTGACCCAGTATTGCAGAGGGAGCGGGCCATTCTGGAGAGAGAGAGAAAGAAAGAGGGTCCATGAGGACGGTTGTCGATAGGTAAATGCTAAGTGGGATGCTTAGGAGGACCTAACTCTGACATCACCCCCATTGATGTCGATATTTCAAACGGTTAACTTAAGGGCTAAGGTTAGGTAAGGGGTTAAGTTTAGGGTAAGGGGTTAGGACTAAGATCCCACGGATCCCATTTAGCATCTACCGTTGTAGACACCCGGGGTGTATTCAGTAAGATGACATTTCAGAATGTTGCAGATAGAAATGTGATGCATAGAACGACATGACTCCCTCGTCTACATGACAGACATGTTCTATCTGAACGTTCTGGAACGTGACACCCTCCTGAACAGCCACGTAAGTGTTCTCTCAGACGGACACTTTATTTCCATTCATGATGTATGGTTTCCTAAGCGGTACTCCTCTGCACACATATCCATTCTATCTACACCTATTATCTTGATTCACATTGTGCATTTCAAACGTAGTGAAGTGAGTGATTGGGACCAGAATGATGATTGAAGCATTGTTCAATGTTGGTGTGGTAGCCACCATGTTGTATGTCAGTGTGACGAGCAGGGTTCAAAC
Organism: Argentina silus; assembly: GCF_951799395.1. Lineage (NCBI taxonomy): Eukaryota > Metazoa > Chordata > Actinopteri > Argentiniformes > Argentinidae > Argentina > Argentina silus. The sequence goes on from NC_139676.1 coordinate 6,560,329, forward strand.
CCGGGTCTTGCACATGGAAGACACAAGTGTCTACCGTTAGGCCAAGAGGACATACTCAAAGTCTGTAGGCAGGGCTACTTCATCACAAGAACGTGATTCTGAATCACCTCCGCTACATCAGTGTGTACTCACCCGTCTCCACTCGTAGAAGTAGGCCACGTCCATCAGTGTGTAGTAGTCCTTCAACGGCTCGTCTCCGTACAGAACCTCAATCTGTGGAAAGACAGAAAGCATTGTTAGAGATCAAGTATTCATATCTCAAGTCTAGGAGAAGAGCACACAATAAGATTGATTATTAAACATGTTCAGTAACAATATCACAGATTGCCTCGTGATACAAATGGTGTGTGTGTGTACACACTACACACAGGGATAGAGCTAGTGTGCTAATCATGAAGAGTATAACTTTACTCTGGTGTTGTGTATGGGGATGGAGTAAGGTGATGCTGTGTCCCCCTACTCAGGGTGCTGGAGGAGTCTAATGTACAGTACAGTATTGACTATTGTTATTGTTGCTGGAACAATCTACAAAGTACATTATAGTTGGTTGTTCTAGTTCCTGTTTAGTGCTCTGGAAGTTTAAAATATTGATTGAGGACCTCTGATGTAAAATGTGATTGTTTCTCTTGATGGTGTTTTATAATGTTGTTATTTTTGGTATGTGACTTCCTGCTTAAATAAAGGTTAAATAAAAACTATGGTATGGCACTGTACAAAGGTTCATTTTTGACTGTTAAGATGTTAGAGGGGAGATGACGCTGTGTGACTACACTGTTTACCCGGTAGGTGCTGGGGATGTCCATCTTGCTCCTCAGGAACTTGGCTAAGTGCATGACAGTCATAGCTGCCGGACACTGGAGGAAGCGCTTGCTGTTGGACTGGAGGAGGAGGGAGAAGGAGGGAGAAGAGAGGGGGAGGGAAAAAGGAGGAGTAAAAAAGAAAGTGAGGTTTAAACAGATTTACAACTAGAGGGTAATGACAAGGGCACAGTTAATAGAGACACAGACAGATCTTCTAGACGTCAAGGGGGGAATTATCGGCACAATAACATTATGGGCCGGTTTCCTGGACCCAGGCTAAACCTAATCCTGAACTAAAAAGCACTTTTGACTGATATTATTCTCCACTGAGCATGCTTCTGTCGTCCAGGATCAGGCTGTTCAGGTATTGGGTTAGCATTTGAACGGAAGTATGAGGTAGCATCTTCAATAAAAAAATAATGCATAATCAGTATAGTCAATGTGGATGTGTTTTGGCATCAAGCCTTCTTCAGCACAGCATCCAAAGACACTTCAATCAAAACTGAACTTGAGAGTCAAGCACGCCTTGTCCTTATTTTGGAGGTGGCATCTTACCTTGTCTCCATCTGTGTCTGCAGTGGGTCTGTCACTTCTGAAGGCAAAAGGAAACAACAACAGCAACATGCTGGTGAGATCAAATGTCTTTGGTTGTTTGTCAGCAAACTGTGCTCTACTGAGATAATATTCACTGTGTGTCATATACCATATTACCATATTTATCCATGTGTTTTAAATGTGGATGATTTGCATTTTATTGTTGTAAATGCCCATGTATTTCACTGATGTATTTTGCTGCCATGTAAAGTAAAGTAAATATAGGAACTGGAGAACGTCTATATTACATCATTAAAATAGATACATAGATTAAATTATATTATCGTGGTTGTATGAACAAGATGAAAAAAGAGAGAGAAAATAGAACAACACAACAAAGGTGTATGGACTATTTAAGTGTCCATCAGGGGAGGCTGGTGGAGGTAGAAATCGGAGGACACATGTTTGATACCATTCCTCATCCCATTCCATGCATTACAATGAGCCTGTCCTCCGATTTCTACCTCTACCAGCCTCCACTGGTGGGCATGGCTAACTTGACTTCATCATTAAAAGAGAGAGAGATCACACAGTTTCGGGGGTCTTACTTGTTCCTCTCGTGGAACTGTATGGAGAGGCTGATGATCTCATCGTCAGCGATGACACTGTCCTCCACCACCTCCCCCGGCTCCAGCACACGGTTCTCCGCATAGAAGTCCCGCCTCCGCTTCATCTCATCTAATCACAATACAGAGGAGGTAAAGGGGGAAATATGTTATTGGAAGGCCGACTGCCAATCATAATCATATAATCATTCATAAGGACCTAGTCAATAATCACAATAGCTTTATAAAAGTCCTGCCTCCGTTTCATTTAATCTGCATTTAACACAACAGAGATTAAGACTAAATATCTGGTCATGCTTTTTAGTAGTCCCATAATTCCCAGAAAATAATAGAATATACATAATAACATAATTATTCCCAAAGAATGACTTCTTGGTAACTTCACAGTAACTAAAACTATCCCTGTCCTAAGAATATGTGGTCTTACCTTTGAATAACCCAGGGACGAGCTTGTAGACAATGTCCTGGAGAAGTTTGTCTGACCTGAGAAAGTAAAGGCAAATTGTAAAGCCGCACAAGGTAACAAGCAGTTGGGTTGCACAGCAGCAGACAGACAGAAAGCAGGTGAGGAGAGGAGAGAGGAGAGTGGAGGTGGAGGGGAGGGGAGGGGAGGGGAGAGGACAAGGATCAGAGCAGAGAGGAGAGTGTCAGAAAAGCAGTCAGACTGGAATTCAATCCTGCACAGACAGCCTGTACAAGATAAACACGGCAGCATTAACCAGTAGACCAATCCCCAAGCCACACCTACGATGCACTCATAGTTGTTAGATACACATACATCAGGGGAGGCTGGTGGAGGTAGAAATCGGAGGATGGGCTCATTGTACGTGTGTTCGATACCATTCCTCATTCCATTCCATAAGCCTGTCCTCTGATTTCTACCTCCATCAGCCTCCACTGCCATACATGCACTCTTCCATGAAGGGAGACACACATACATGTAGCCTCCGATGCAGACACACTGCCGTACCTGATGCTGAGCTGTGGACATGTCTTGTGGACCTGGACATCACACCGGGGGCAGAACTTGTTTGTTTCCAAAAAGGCAACGATACACGTCTTACAAACTGCAGAGAGAGTGAGAGGACAGACAAAGAATGAATGCAAGTGTCATTCCCTGTGTTATAACAATGTAATGACTTGATCACATCAATGGTCTCATACAAAAAGTATCATGTAACTGGCTGAGTACGTCACAAATTGCATCATGTAAACAAAACTGGAGACACCTTGCCATCTTGGACACACAAAGCAATGTCCTATAACGATGTTAGCTATTAAAATCAATATGTCCTGATTAGTTTAAACTTTAAATTAGAGCAATGTTGTCTATAGGAAGCTTACATGAGTGCAGGCACTCCACAATGGTGGTGGCGTCTATGAAGTAGCCCACACACAGTGGGCATATGAGGTTTGGATTCAGCTCTGTGATTTTGACACGGTTTGGCTGCATTTTATCCATCTGGACGAATCTGCAATAGGAACAAAAGTAGCATCAGATAATGAGAATCACTTAAGTTTGTTTTGCTTAGATCTTGACAGATACACAAATCGCACATGTACACAACTCTGACGCATGATTTAAGAGATAATGTGGCCTACATTCAGTGTGTCAGACAATGAGAATAACTTTGAATTAGCTAGGTTTCCACAAATCTGACGCATAATTAAACAGTTATTAGAGTAATGCATGATGTTGTGTTTACATTTCTCAAGTTGTATTGTTGTCCCACAACAAAGCTTATATTTCAGTTATTGACCAATAAATACTGAGTTGACACACGGGTGAGATTCCGTGTTATGCATTATTGTTTCTAACCTGATATGCCCTTGGAAACATGGATCTGGATCAATTGTTATTGTTGTTATTTACAACCGACTCGTACATTTTCAATTACATTTTATCTGCTAAAGCATGATGATTACAAATCAGATTTCAATGCCGTTTGCAATTAGCTACCTCCTGTGTTCTTGTTTGTGATTTTAAGACAACACCAAGGTGACAAAATATGTGTGGATCTGCAGCGGATTGGACCACAATTGCCCCAGTGGGGCCTCCTGGATACGGGTAGCCTACTGTCTCTACCCCGAGGGGACCTACTAATAACATATCATCAACCGGTGCGATCGCATGCATGAGTCAGAAACCCCAAAGAAAACACGTAAGAATAATGTCTAGTTATTCTCAAGAGAGACTAAATAAGCCAAAAAGGACACTGGAACACAAAGCAGCCATCTTAAAATTCACTGACAGGATTGGATTTCAGAAGCGAACAAGAGAGAATCCAAATATGACTCTGTGCACCTCAGGGCGTGGGTAGACGAACCTGTGCATCGCGCTGTGTGAATAACAACAATTAACGTTTTTTTCCTACCTGATTTGACATGTACACTACCCGTTCCTTGTTACGTGGATCCAGGTAAATTATTTGTAGTTGGTTAGATTTCTTGCAGCAGCCAGCGCCAGAAAATGGCTTTTTTTTTTTTTTTTTCGCACAGTCAGAGGACCGCCCACTATATAGTCACGTGATATTATTTTCGTCGCCTTACGATGTTCCACGGGCTGAGACTCATTTGTAATGCAAAAAACTTGCCACTACAACTTCCCAGAGCGTTCTATACTCTTTATTAATTATGGATGTATCATTTTAACATGTAGTTACACTTTTATTCTTGACAGCTCATGCTGCATAATCCAGACACCGCTACCCATGCCTGAAATGGCAGCCACGCCCCCCAGACAATAGTCTGTGATAGTATTTTCCCTGGGTTCTGATTTTAGGGTTTATTGTCATTTTCATGATACCTCAATCAAGGGTAAACATATGGTTGTGACCAACAAAATGAAATAAATCGTAATATACATTTATTGAAATGTGCTTCATTACTAGCATTGCCATTGTCAAACTGTGGACTCTCAAAATTGGGGGCCCTATTCTGGATGACTGATGCTGAAACTTCTGCTAGGATAAATTACACTTTACCATGAGTTAAATATAGATTTACATTGTATCTTCTGATGTATCAGTAGCTACAATCTGATAGATCATTGTCTACAAATATCGAGATTTTCGTGCCCCCCAAAAATGTCCCTCTCGGATTCACCAGTATCCACTGTACTTTGAAGGTACCACCCCAGCACCTGCAATACCATTCTCTGCCTCTTGAGGGTGCGCTTAGTTCAGATGTGCTGTCTAGACGCCATCTTGAGGAGACCCCAAAGCTGGTGACAACAATCTAAGGCGCATCATAATGGGATTACTAACCTCAAAATAAAACCACCTCAGATCGTTTTGGGTTTCAGGCGACACCAGAGAGTAGAGGAGGCGTTTACCGAGTGGTCATAACTCCTCACCGAAGACTACGGCTGAGCTAAAGGCAACCCTTGCCTGAAGCGAGCTCTAGATGGCCGGTTAGCTCTCTCTGCCAGCTGGTCTGTGGTGCGCGGCTCCGGACTGCAACCGTGGCCTGCACGGGGAGGAAGGGTGGTGACGGCGCAAAATGCAATCCCGTTAATTTACAACCGAAACTCACTTTTTGATTCAAAGACACTGCAAGTCGGACAGCGAACACGATAATGCACTCATAGATAACACGCTCTTTATAGCAAATTACGTTGTCTGAAGCAAGGGGTTTATTGCTAGCCTGCTTGATTACAGTGCTTGCTACAGTGCTGCTGTCTTGCGTTGCCTGAATATTCCCAAGCAAGAGACATGTCATCCAATTGTACCAGCGTAGCGCCGGTGAGCGCTAGCAAAACGAAGACGAAAAAGAAACATTTTATAGGACAGAAAGTGAAATTATTCCGTGCAAGTGAGCCTATTCTCAGCGTTCTAATGTGGGGTGTCAACCATACGGTAAATAATTTATTTTTGTACATGTTTCCCAAGCTCGCAAGGTTGTTTGTGTCCCCCCGCTGTGTTTTGACTTGACACGTTAGCCCGTGTTAGCCAGACAGCTGCTGCCGCTTCGTCTTATCAAAGCCAACTTTCCAGCTCATCCGTCGCCTGCTCTCTAGTTGCATGTGTGTTGGCCAGGTGCTTAGTCTGAAAAGCTGTTAACTCGTAGCTAGCTAGCAGCAGCCATCCCCTTTATAACACACCATTATCCCCTTGTCACGAGTATACATTTAGCAACTTAGCTAGCCAGCTATTTGGTGTGCCCTTTTGGGCTAAAGATGGAATGTGGAGGCAGCTGTGACGCTGCTTGGTTGAAGCTAAAAAAAAAAACTTAATTGATTGATCAATCGCGCTATGCAGCAGATCATCAATTGCACACAATCAGCATGAATTCGGGTGAAGAGAGAATCAACGACAGTTGCGAGTGTACACGGTAGCGACTAGATGGCTGGATAGGAAAGAGGTCGTGAGAGAGCGGTGCTCTCTTACCCGAAGCATTCATACAGTCGTGTCAGGACGAGGAGGGGTGTGACTGAGAGGGAGCAGCAAGTTGCACTGAGCTACAACTGCAGCCTGCCTGCGTTGCCTGCCTATTGTTCAAAAGACATCAATGGGCCGTCATCATTCAGACGAAATAAAGCGGCCAAACCGGTCATTTTTATTATATTACACACACACACACACACACACGCACGCACACATGAATGAACAGATTAAGCTACTGCTGTATTTCAGTAGCTTCGTTGAGACAAATTCGAACAGAGAGCATCATCATACTTCCACAAATGAAATCAGGCTGAGCTGAGCTCTTGAGATGACATTATAGTGGCGCTTTATTTAGTGGCAGCACTACGGATAGAATCACAAACACAGGCTTAACGGAGGGCACTGATGCAGAAAATCTGTATATACTGTATTCAGTCTCTTTGCTCTCATGCTCTTTGAAGGCGGAGAGAGAGAGAGCTTTCAAGCGTCTATTTCTGTGCCATCCACTGGTAGTTGTCAGTACAGACACAGTCTACAGACACACCCCCTGGATGCCTGCCTGCCTCCCTCCCTGCTTGCATGCACCCCCTTTTGATTGACAGCTCCAGATCACTCCAAGGTGTGTGTGTGTTTCTGAGAGAGAGAGAGAGAGATATGCAGCCTAAGACTTGCAGTTCAGTTATGGATCCACTCTATTTAAATAAATGTATGAGATTATGTGAATTTCTCATTTCCATGCACCATTACTTAGTCAACCTCTCTCTCTCCCCCTCTCTCTATTTCTCTGCCTCCGCTGCTCACAGAAAACCTCTCGCCAGTACAACGCGATGTGACAGGGAAAACATAAACAGACCCCAATTAGCAGTCCAAAATATGAAATCTCTGGTTGTTTTTGTAGGCCATCGAAAGAGAGAACCACATAGGCAAATATTGCTTGAAATCTGGAGGGAAACAACAACAAAAAATGGCACAGTGTTGTAACACACCGATGAACACAGAGTTTGATGACACATTCGTTCTCTGGGGATCGTCGTGCGGGGGTTGAGTGTGCCTGTCAACTCTGCTGACAGACAATGGTTATGCCTCTGGCGGCACAACATGATGATACTTCTGAGTGATGCATTGTGACGACCAGAGCCTAACCTGTTGGCATCTCCGATAGTAGGTCTGCTTCACCACTCCCCCGTCCATTCTCCCTCCCTCTCTCTCTCTCTCTCCCTCCCCCTCTCCCTAACCTGTGGGCATCTTACACAGTAGGTCTACTTCATCACTCTCTCCCTCCTTTCTCCCTCTCCCCTCTTCTCTCCCTAACCTGTGGGCAACTTACACAGTTGGACTACCTCATCACTCTCCCTCCCTCCCTCTCCCCTTCTCTTTCCCTCCCTTTCTCTCTCACCTGTGGGCATCTTACACAGTAGGACTACCTCATCACTCTCTCCCTCCCTCCTCCCCTCTCCCCTCCTCTCCCCCGTCTTCTCTCTCTAATCTGTGTGCATCTAGACAGAGCTTCATCACTGTGTCTGACAGCTGATCTGAATTCGTGTCTATCCCTGGGCCTGAATACAGTCTGGGAGATGGACCAATACATGTCTTTTCCTGGGCCTGTATATAGTCTGGGAGATGGACTGATACATGTCTATTCCTGGGCCTGAATACAGTCTAGGAGATGCATAGCTATAACTGTCTAGCCCTGTCCAAAAATATCCTTCTTGCATCCGCGCCCTAAACACTAGTATAGATCTATGAAGGATTGAAATAGGTACAAGCAGTAGTACTTGGTAGTAGCCTATCCTACTGCACTGAGAGACAAGGTGGGTCTTTTTCCACCAAACGTATATGAATTCATATGAAGTTCATTCAGATAAAGACAGCCATGTCTAGGGAGCAGGGGCTAGAGGTTGCTTCTGAACAGGGCCTACTTTTCAGCTTGACTAGGCGAGGTCCTGCATATTTAATTCACCCCAATGTATTTGTGTCCTATGCTATTTTCCATTCCCTTTCCTTTAACCTTTTCTTCAAGGTTGCTTTCTCCATTTTTCTCTTATTTTAGCAGCGTTTGAGTAACGTCTCCTGGGTGCTCTGATCTCTTTCACTTTGAAGCGATCACTCACTCTCCCTCCTCTCTCCCTCACTTTCCCTCTTCGTCCTCTCTCTCCCTTCCGTTGTCCCTCTCCTCCTCTGTCTGTCTCCCGCCCCTGCCCTCCTCTCTCCCTCACTTTCCCTCTTTCTCCTCTCTCCCCTCCGTTGTCCCTCTCCTCCTCTATCTGTCTCCCCCCCGCCCTCTCTCCCTCACTTTCCCTCTTTCTCCTCTCTCCCCTCCGTTGTCCCTCTCCTCCTCTATCTGTCTCCCTCCTCTCTCCCTCACTTTCCCTCTTTCTCCTCTCTCTCCCTTCTTTTCTCCCTCTCCTCCTCGCCCTCCTCTTTCCTTCCCCTCCTCTCTCCCCAATCCATTGCCATGTAAATCCGTGTGAGAAAGTGCACAAGTGCATACTTCAAGATAACGGTGGAGAGATGAGACACAGAATCGCTCTGTTCCTACAGTGGGACATGTGTGTGTGTATGTATGTGTGTGTGTGTGTATGTGCGTGCGTGTGTGTGTGTGTGCGTGCATCTGTGTGTGTTTGCGTCTGTGCGTGTGCGTAGGTGCATGCGCGTGTGTGTCTGTCTCTGTAGATAAGATCAGCTGTGTGTGACGAGCGACTTAAGAGAATTGCTAGCAGTTGACTTTGGTTTAAAAATAATGATCGGCGCCGGCAAACTCACACACACACATTTTGCTGCAGTGCAGTCTCTCTCTCTCTCTCTCTCTCTCTCTCTCTCTCCCCCCTCTCTCTCGCTCCCTCCCTCCCCCCCCCCCTCTCTCTCTCTCCCCCCTCTCTCTCCCCCCCCCCCCCCCTCTCTCTCTCTCTCTCTCTCTCGAGGATTAGAGAGGTGTTGTAACCTGTTGGCTAATTACTCCAGCAACAACATAGTGTTAACATGCTGTTAAATAGTAGCCTATAGTTTAATTGCTATGCAGCATAAGTGCTTTATGTTATTACACAGCAGAATCAGGACTGTGACTCTACTTGTGTATATACGGGTAACACAAACTGCTCAACCCCCTGTTGGTTTACCATGCGATTACCTAATTCCTATGTAACAACATTTTAATACAGTGTTATTACTAGGTAATTACAGTGTTATTACACAGGTATAGGTCAACTGTTGTTGTATATATTGTATGTATTTTTACATGATCAAATGGGAAGTGTCTGAGGACCACCCTGGAAATAAGTCTTGGGCTTGTACAGTACATGTAGGTTTTATATTGATGTGTGCTTGCTTTTAAAAAAATAGTCAAATAAACTAAACCGAACTCAAATGGTGTCTGTGCTCTATTCTGATCTCCATGCTCTCTCTCTCCTCCCTTCCCCTCTCTCTCTGTTTCAGATCAACGAGTTAAGTAACGTGCCTGTGCCTGTAATGCTGATGCCAGATGATTTTAAAGCCTACAGTAAGATCAAAGTGGACAACCACCTATTTAACAAGTAGGTGTACCGTACCCCCGGCTTGGCCTGGTCGGGGACTGTAGTTGGTGAAGGGTCAGCGGGACTGCTGAAGCACAATCAGGGGAGGCTGGCGGAGGTAGAAATCGGAGGACGGGCTCATTGTAATGCATGGAACGGAATGAGGAATCCCTCATTCCATTCCACGCGTCACAGTTTCAGTTAGTACCGTTCCTCATTCCGTTACAATGAGCCCGTCCTCCAATTTCTACACCCCCGCCAGCCTCCCCTGGTCTACACTGTTCATAACCGCTGTAGCGTGTGGTAAAAGAACCGTCCCCCACACTGCGGCTGTTGTCACACTCGCCGCTGCACAACTTAACTGAGCCGCTTTGCAATGCAAATCACCACGGCACTGAGAAGCACCTCTGCTAGGCTAGTCAGTCAGTCGTGGCTCACACTACCAGAATAGCACCCTCCGGATTGGCTCCTCAAACAATTCCATTCGAAGCCATTTAACTTTATTACTTCTGTTGTTCCTGTACCTTTATTATTCCTGTGAGGGAACTTTGTGTGTTGTATGTGTGTAGACACAGGATAGACAGATATGTCCTTAACAAACAACACAGGAGAAGACACAGTGGTTTATACATAGTACAAAACAAGGCCGATAACACTCTTTGGTTTGTCGACACCAGGGGAGGCTCGCACGTGTTTGATACCATTCCTCTTTTCATTCCATACATTACGATGAGCCCGTCCTCTGATTTCTACCTCCACCAGCCTCCACTGGTCTACACGCATTCTTTCACCACAGAGATGAATTCAGTTCATTTAAAATGTGCTTCTATGGTATTATTAACCCTTTCCCTCCCTTTCTCTCTCACTCTCTGTCCCTTCCTCTCTCTCTTTGCCCCTTCCTCTCTCTCTCTTTCTCCCCCTCCATCTCTTTCTCTCCCCTCCTCCATCCCTCTCTCTCTCCCTCCCTCTCTCAGAGAAAACCTGCCTAGCCGCTTCAAGTTCAAAGAGTACTGTCCCATGGTGTTCCGGAACCTGAGGGAGAGGTTCTGCATCGATGACCAGGACTACCAGGTGACATGTTTGTATTTTTCAGAATAACTTTATTGTTCCCAAGGGATCTTCAGGTAATAATTAATCTAATGTGCTGCTGTGTGTGTGTGTGTGTGTGTGTGTGTGTGTGTGTGTGTGTGTGTGTGTGTGTGTGTGTGTGTGTGTGTGTGTGTTTTCTGGATCAGAACTCTCTGACGAGGAGCGCCCCCCTGAACAGCGACTCCCAGGGTCGCTTTGGCAACCGCTTCCTCTCCAGCTACGACCACCGCTTCGTCATCAAGACGGTGTCCAGCGAGGACATCGCTGAGATGCACAACATCTTGAAGAAGTACCACCAGGTACACGCACATCCTGAAGAAGTACCACCAGTTACGCACACACATACACACACACTCTCACACACACACACACACACCCTGAAGAAGTACCACCAGGTATACCCACACATCCTCAACAAGTAACACCAGATAGGGAAGTTTCAACAAACAGCAGAATACAATTTATTTAGACAATTCGATGCGTGAACATTCAACCACCTACGCACACCCACACACACACACTTTACCGAGAGTGTTTTGGCTTTATGCATTGATTATGACCCTTCCAATGTTTATCCTCTCCTCTACTCCTCTCGCCCCCTCTCTCTCCCTCCTCCCTCTCTGTCTCCCCCTCTGCCTCTCCCTCCATCTCCTCCCTCTCCCTCCCCCCCCTCTAATGTTTATCCTCTCCTCTACTCCTCTCACCCCCTCTCTCTCCCTCCTCCCTCTCTGTCTCCCCCTCTGCCTCTCCCTCCATCTCCTCCCTCTCCCTCCCCCCCCTCTAATGTTTATCCTCTCCTCTACTCCTCTCACCCCCTCTCTCTCCCTCCTCCCTCTCTGTCTCCCCCTCTCCCTCCATCTCCTCCCTCTCCCCCCCCCCCCCCTAATGTTTATCCTCTCCTCTACTCCTCTCACCCCCTTTCTCTCCCTCCTCCCTCTCTGTCTCCCCCTCTCCCTCTCCCTCCATCTCCTCCCTCTCCCTCCCCCCCCTCTAATGTTTATCCTCTCGCCCCCTCCCCTCCCCTCCCCTCCCCTCTCCTCCCCGCCCCCCCCCCCAGTTCATCGTGGAGTGTCATGGCAGTACGCTGCTGCCCCAGTTCCTGGGGATGTACAGGCTGACGGTGGACGGCGTGGAGACCTACATGGTCGTGACCCGGAACGTGTTCAGCCACCGCCTCACCGTGCACCGCAAGTACGACCTCAAGGTAGGCTGTCTCTTTCATCAGGACACACACACACACACACACACACACACACACACACACACACACACATGTCCATCATTTACACTAGGTACTAGGAGGTGGTCCATACTAGTGGTGGACATAGCTAAAGAGAACATTCCGAAAGATGATTTGTTTTAACTTCTCTCTCTGTCTCTCTCTCTCGCTCTCTATTTCTCTTTCTCTCTCTCTCTCCTCTCTTTTTTCTCTGTCTCTCGCTCTCTCTCTCTCTTTGTCTTTCTATTTCTCTTTCTGTCTCTCTGTCTATCTCTTTTTTTCTCTCTCTCTCAATAGGGGTGAGAACTGTGCTTTTGTGCTCAAGCTTAGTCAGACTTTGCCTTAATGCCGTGGCAACAACAGCTCAGAACATCGCTCTCTCTTATTGGCTCCAAAAACACACTTTCGACCACACACACGGTTGCACTCAAGTACGCACGCGCGTGCGCGCGTGCGCACACACACACAGACACACACACACACACACACACACCAAACAAAAACCCTGTGCTTGCCTGATGGTTACTGTGGGAAAAACCAATTCTGGTTCTAATACAGGACCATTGTAAACACACACACCCTGTCTAGAACAGGACAAGAAAAGAAAAGATGCAAGAAATGTCTGATGATCTAACTCTGAGGTGTCTGTTCTGTGATGTCTCTTCTCAATCTCTATTTCTGTGACATCTCTCTCAGTGATCTTTCCATTCCTCTCCTCCTCTCAGTGATCTCTCCATTCCTCTCCTCCTCTCAGTGATCTGTCTGTTTCTCTCCTCCTCTCAGTGATCTCTCCATTCCTCTCCTCCTCTCAGTGATCTGTCTGTTTCTCTCCTCCAGGGTTCTACAGTCTCCAGGGAAGCGAGTGACAAAGAGAAGGTGTGTTTCTTTATCTATAATGAGAAGACTGTTGGTGTGTGAAGGGTTTGACGACAGGGCAAGATAAAACGTCCTATTATTCTTCTCGAAAGAAAAGCATTCCATTCAATTTCAGCTACCGGCTAAATATAACACCAACACATTTATTTTTTTAAATGACTTTTCAAAATGACAGATTTGTGGTGGTGTTATTCCTTTGTTAGTCTCTATAACAAACTAAAGATGGAGAAGGAAGGAAATAGGTCTAAATATGATTCAGTTTTCATCCGCAGAAATTAATGGCAAAATACCAGCCCTTGAATATTATATTTCATTGAGGACACTTATATTTTTCATGAAACATATTGTTGAATGAAAAACGCTAGTACATTAGGTGTGGTGTAATTGGGTGGCTCTGCCCTGTATAGCTCCCTGCCTGAAGTTTAACAACGTAAAATACAATAATATAAGGCAGGGAGCCCATAACTTCTCTGTTGGTAGGTCAGTACAGAGGGGCCGTGCGGGTGGGGGCTGGGGAGGTGGGTGGGGGCTGGGGCGGTGGGTGGGTGGGACGACCAACAAATCAAGAAACTGGCATAGCCAGCGGCGTTATAGTGTTTAACCGTGGTGGAGTGTTGCAGAACTCGTCTCTTTTTAAACCTCATCCCATGAACATGCGATGTGTTCTGCATACGCTGCGCCATTCGACTTAAAGTGTCCTGCCTGAACTTACGTAAAAACGTACATAAACCATCATGATGATGATGATGATGATGTCTGTCTTTCCCCCAGGCCAAGGAGCTCCCCACCTTCAAAGATAACGACTTCCTGAACGAGGGACAGAAGCTGCCAATAGGAGACGACAACAAGAAGTACTTCCTGGAGAAGCTAAAGCGTGACGTGGAGGTAGGAGACCTGACATGACAGCACTGTGGTGCTGTACGCTGCGTTCATGGTCACTAGCTTTGTACACTGGTGAAAGGACTCCCTGCACATTGTGTGGACTTGAACAGAAACGAACAGTCCTTTACAAACATACTTTGTAAAGGACTGTCCTTTGTAAAGGAAGGTCCCTTTAACTAGTTAGCTGGCTCTTCACTCATACACCTGTGAACAAAGACCTGACTTCATTGTTGTAATCTCTCTCTCTCTTTTTCTCATCGTGTGGGTGGGTGTGTGTGTGTGTGTGTGTGTCTCTGCGTTTGTGTCTGTGTGTGTGTGTGTGTGTGTGTGTGTGCGTGTGTGTGTGTCTGTGTGTGTCTGTGTGTGTCTGTGTGTGTGTGTGTGTGTGTGTGTGTGTGTGTGTGTGTGTGTGTGTGTGTGCGTGTGCGTGTGTGTGTGTGTGTACCAGTTCCTGGCCACTCTGAAGATCATGGACTACAGCCTGCTGGTAGGGATCCATGACGTGGACCGGGCGGAGGAGGAGATGGATGTGGAGGCGGGAGGAGAGGAGGAGGAGTACGAGAACGACGGCATGGGAGGAGGGACGCTCACCGGCTCCTTCGGGACCCCTCCGGACAGTCCCGGGAACCCCCTCAACTTCGGAGGCTTCTTTGGCCCGGGGGAGTTCGACCCCTCCGTGGATGTATACGCAATCAAGAGCCACGACAGTGAGAGGCGTTCTGTTTCTCTCTCTCTGAGTCATCATAGGCCGTGTATTAAAAGATGTCAAATTTGTATTCTTTTATTATAAAGAAAAGTTTGCGCTTCTCTCTCTCTCTCCCCCTCCCTCTCTCTCCCCCTCCCTCTCTTTCTTTCTCTCTCTCTCTCTCTCTCTCTCTCTCTCCTTCCCTGATTCATATTCAGTCAAGCTTGTTTGCCTTTCAAGTCGCGTCACTTTATTGAGGCCATACGATGTAAAAGCTACCAAAAGAAGTGAAACAACATTGAATTTTAGAACAGCCTAACTCCATTTGGACAACTCTGGCCACAGTGACGAGTGAACAATGCCCCCTGTATGTTTACAACTGACAGAAAATGCTCTTATTTCAGAACAAAGGATCCCCTTTCGGTGACTTGTATGTTCTCGTGGTAAATGAGACGTGAAAGTTGTTCGACGTTGTATGTTCACGTCCCCTCCGTCTTGTTTCTTGTTGTAGTCGCCGTGAAGAAGGAGGTGTACTTCATGGCCATCATCGACATCCTCACGCACTACGACGCTAAGAAAAAAGCTGCACATGCTGCCAAAACTGTGAAACATGGGGTGAGTACCCACCCTGCAGCCCTAGGCCATAGCACCATGGCAACATAGCACCATGGCAACATAGCACCATAGCATAACACCCTGGGACAGCAGACTGGGGGGGGGGGGATCTAAATGCATATTTGAATATTTTGAAAAAGAAAATATTTGAAAACCTTGAGGTGTGCTTGATTTTCGTTGTCAGGCCCAATGGAAGCACTGGAATAGTCTCAGAAGTACAAATGCTGCATGCAAGGCAAGCTACATCCTTGGGTTGATGTCAGAGAGATGATTGATCCCGCAGTGGAATGTGTTAATGTAGCATTAACCAAACTCATTCTGTAATGGAGTATAGGCATAGTTTACTGGTGGAGGCTGGTGGAGGTCGAAATCGAAGGACGGGCCTCATCATTCCTCATTCCATTCCGTGTATTACAATGAGCCCGTCCTCTGATTTCTACCTCCACCAGCCTCCCCTGATAGGCCTTCAGTGACCAGTAGCTGTGAATGTGATTTGTAAGTGTTATATGGATGTCTGTCCTAATCTGTTGTTGTTTTGCGGGTTTCCCCTCTTCAGGCTGGGGCTGAGATCTCCACTGTCAACCCGGAGCAGTACTCCAAAAGATTCTTCGAGTTCATGTCCAACATCCTGTCATAAAGTCTTCATCTCTCCTACCAATCCCCCCAGCCTATCACAACATGTCACAGACCCATCAATCCCCGCCCATCCACCAATCCACCCCCACTCTCTCCTGCCCCGCCCACCCTGGCTTAGCCCCCCCCCCCCCTTCCCCCCCGCTGGTTATCTACCACCCAGGGACGACGCACGGACAGGAAGGAAGGAATGCACAGAAGCGAGGCTGTTACATTGTCCCACAGAGAGGGGGCGCTGGACTCATAACTGAAAAAAAGCAAGGTGCCCCCACCCTCAAACCCAAGCTCTATCCCCCCAAACCGCTCCCCTCCTTCCCTTGCCTCTGCACTCTGGGCGCCCAAGGCGACGAGGAAAGCTTATGAAACACAAACAAACGAGTTCTGGATGATATTTGAGACCCCCCCTCTCTCCCTTTCGTCTGTCACCCAGTACCCCCCCCCCCCCCCTCTTCTCACGCCAGCACGGGAACTGTCTCACCAATGCCTTGAACGAGTGTGTCAGCTTCAGCAGTAAGAGTCTGTTTAGTACCGTCTGTTTTGGTTTCCGTTTATGTTGTTGTTGTTGTTGTTGTTGTTATTATTATTATTTTACCAGGCACAGACACACACAAGTACACACGCAAGACACACGCAAGACACACACACACACACACACACACACACTCTCTGGACTCTTGCACAGCCGCTGAACCAACGGTCGGATCGCATGAATCTCTCGACCGTGGGTGTGGCCACCAGGCTTCTACAAACTCCGCCTCCTTGACCGCCAAGGAGAACCGCACCGCACCGCAAGCCGGCCGAGAACTAATGCTGCGTTTAGGTGCTCCTCGGAAACTAGGACATTTCCGACTCTGCAACTTTTGTTGCCTTGAGCGATCTGAGTTTCCCACACTGAGCTCTCAGAATGTAAGTGATGCTCCAGGATTTTTGTATTTTCAGCGACTAGTTCTAAAATCAGCACCATAAGCCTAAATATAAATGGCATATATTATAAGCCAAAACGGGTCCCTGTGATAGAAAAGAAAATTCAAGAAATTACCTGATTGGACAGAGAGGGGCACACCTCCCCACTACCATGAGCAAAAACTTATTTTGCTCAAATTTGTTGGCCTTAAACTGAGGACTGTGTGGTCTAATAAGATAAGACATTATATCATGAACCATATAATCAACACTTGAGCCACAATTTGATATAAAGAAGCGTCAAAAAGTCCTGTAGAATCTCTTTAACATTTAACATTTTTACATTTTAGACATTCAGCAGACGCCTTTATCCAAAGCAACGTACAACGTACATTTGTCTAAGTAAGTGAATCATCTGTACATCAGTCATAAGAAAAACAAATCTATGCTAGGACCAGGGGCCATTGGCAGTCACAAGACTTTTATTTTTATTTTTTTATTTACAGTAGCGAAACTGTACAGGGGGGTAGTGGGGATGACGGTTCTTTAGGAGGGACAGCCAAGATGTAGCCTGAAGAGATGGGTCCACTTCGGCCAGCCGAGGTGGAAGAGCGGAGTGATCGGGCAGGGGTTTGGGGGCTGACCATTGCTTGCAAGTAGGGAAGGGCTGTTCTCTTTAACTACCAATAGGGAGCTCTATGTTAAATCCGGCGCTAAATCTTCGGTGGGAAGCTCTGAGTTTCTGAGGAGCACCTGAATGCACCATAATTGGAAGAACACAGGAGATAAATTGATTAATATATAAAGGGTTTATTAAGTAAATGAATGCAATGTCAAAAAAAAATGCATGGCTAATTATGTACGACAACTCCGCCTCCACCCGTTAGTTGGAAACATCCAGACCACTGAACTTAGCATCTGAGCATTATGACTAAAAAACATACGTGTTTGAATGTTACATTGCCATATTTGTTTTTGAAAAGAAAAAAAAAAAAAACTTCTTTTTTTTTTTTTTTTTACCCGTGAACTTGTTGGTTGGTTAAAAAGAAAAAAGAGAAAATTCAACATAAAAAGGGGAATTCTAAAGCAAATACATGTTTTATTACCATAAGAATCATTTTTATATCTTGTTTACATTAATGTAGCATTTTTTTGTGTTTGTATACAGTATTGTTTTGTTACCAACAGACATTAGAACAGAGACGTTACTTGAAAATGATTCATTGCATATTAAAGGGAGTTTTATCTTGTTTTTGTTGTGGAGTTGCATTATTTGAATGTTGTCTTTCTCTCACGGTCTCACCCTTCATTATTTCTCCTTCTCTATGCTCACCCTTTACTGACAGTCCTCTCCTCCATTCTCCACTCATGCCATTGGAGGAGAATATCTAAGGGACGGAACCAATTCCTCGCCAGTGGAGGAAGGGGAGGACCATCCTACAGTGATTTCAGAAAAATTCAAAAGTATTTTTTTTTTACTTTTTAGCTAAAACTACAACTAAATATATTCTCAAGTCACCAAATACCTGATTAAAACCCACTGTTTTGCAATGTAGGTCTACAGTAGTCTCAACAGCACCCTCTAGGGTAGCACCATGGTGTAGCCGGAGGACAGTTATTTTCCGTCCTCCTCTGGCTACAATGACTTCAACACAAAACTTCCGGAGGATGACCTCTAACCTATTAGAGCTCTTGCAGTTTGAACTAACTAAATCTTCCCCATTTTATCTTATTACGGTTCAGATAATTAATCTAGTAGGCTAATGTAACCATAAGGTACAGCTAGCACTGCTAGTGCAAATGCACAAAGTGTGGTGAGTAGTTACTTGACTCAAAGAGAGGTTGAACAGTTTTGAATAAATAAATGTAAATAAATAAAATTAAGGAGAAGGGGCAGAGAGAGAGCAATCTTTATCTTCTTAGCGAATGCAGCTAATTTAGCCTACTCAACAACCTGAGTCAAACAGAGGAATGGTTTCTATGTTAGCTAGCTAGCTTAGCTCGACCATCCAACACATCAACTTCTCCGAATCAAGGTAAGCTTTCGGTTTTATTAATGTATTCCTAACTGCTAAATTGCATGTTGCTCTCTATGATTGTATCGGACACCCACCATTATCTATCTACCTCGAATTTGAAATCGTCAAGTTCCTCCTCCACTAACCATTGACTGTATCTGATTACCAACTTTTATAACAGTTCATCGACATTCAGCTTAGTTGTGATAGTTTTAAAAATACATAATGTGTTTAAGTGATGTGGGACCTGCTGTGAATCTTAAAATTCGACATTTTCGACAAGCCCGCGCAATATCAATAGCATGGTTTTAACATCTAACTAATATCACTAATGGAAGCGCTCATTCAGTTAACATTGTTGCTAAATCCTTATAGCACTGTCTAGCCTAGCAACTAGCAGAAAAATAGTTTTTAAGAGTTTTAACTACGAAACCACGAAATATTATCAAGCGGAGGCGCGTCTTGTCGTTGCATTGCAATGTTTGAAGTGATAGGCAACTAACATGTAGAAATAAGCAACGTTCAAGGTTCCACTCGTGAGTTCTGCTTTCTTAAGTATAGTTATTATGGCGACAACGTAGGCTGTGTGGCGTTTATTGGTTATATGGCATGAATTGCTTGGAGAGCTTTTTGCGGCTGGTCACAGACAGCTGTTGTGCACTGAAGTTCCCAGGTGAAGGGAAAAGGTGAGAGGAGAAGAGCGGGTAAAAATGCCAGAAGGAATGAAACAACGCAAAGCAAAGTGATCTGCTGTATGTAGCTGCTTTAAACTGAACTGTGTGCGCGGGTGATCAGATCAGCTAGATGCAGGCAAGAGTGTGCAAGGTGGTACTGAATGTGTCACCGTCACCTTAATGACTTCAATGACAATGCAACTCTCCTCAGTGCACCTGTGTTATAACGTTTCATTTGTAGGCTAGGTTGTAGCAACCTCATGATGGGTATAGGGTGCGCAAATTAAAGTATTCTACCCGGGTTGGGTATGTAAATAGCCTAAACCTATTTGTTACCTTGAGCTGGGTGAATAGAATATGAGTATGTCATCCAGTATGCTGCAATAGAAATAAGGCCATGCGCCTAAAAAAAAATAGTCGTCCCTAATCTTGAACGGCACCAGCCGTCACTGAGTCACATTTATATTCTCACACTAATTAAAGACCAGGCAAATCCGGAAACTAACATAGCAGTTTATTCTAGTTCATACAAAAAAAAGTGTGTGTGTGTGTTGGTAGAGATGTGGGGTTGAAGCTGCAGGGGGCCTCTAGTCCATTCTGGCCTTCAGGGTACGTGTGGTGATCTTGTCTTTTTCACTGAGGGAGGGAAAGAGAGAGGAGAGGAATCCATCAAAATTGTATATATGATATCATATATACACACACTCACCGAGCACTTTATTATTTATTAGGAACACCTGTACACCTTCTCATGGTGGAGGTGGTGTAATGGTGTGGGGAATGTTTTCTTGGCACACTTTGGGCCTGTTAATACCAATCAATCATTGCTTAAATGCCACAGCCTATTTGAGTATTGTTGCTGACCATGTGCATCCCTTCATGGCCACAATTTACCCATCTTCTAATGGCTACCTGAAAAATCTGCAGGAATTGCATGATGCAATCATGTCATCATGGACCTGAATTTCAAAGGAATGTTTCCAACATTCCCTACCCAGTATTAGTATAGTGTTCCTAATAAAGTGTTAGGTGAGTGTATAGACCTTCAGCAATTACGAGGATTACATTATTGCCTCTGAAGTATAGTTGCATTGAATTGAACAGACGAACAGCAAGGCTCTGTTAGTATGATGTGATGACCTATGTAGCGGAGGTGGTTTGGAATCACGCTCTTGTGACGAGGTAGCCCTGTCTGAGACATACACATAACTCAAGCGTTGTGTGTGTATATAGACAATGTGTATATATAGATAGTTAGTTAGTTTGACTGGATGACTTACATGACGTGCACGATGACTCCCATGCCCGACACGGCATCCCTGTCCACAGCGTTCAGCATGGCCTGGGAGATGGTCTCAAATAGGTCCTCTGGTTCCTGCAAGAGCCCATCACACCCAGAATCCATCATGAGTAAGGGCTGTCAGAGATAGACTCCTTGGTCTGGAGGCAGTGAATGGCAGCTTGTTGCGTCATCATTAGAGAAGGAGTAAATACCCCTCTACTCCCCTCTATTCTGACCATGTTGTTCGTTTCAGTGCAAATCATTTGATTTTCACAATGAATGGCAAACAGTGGTTTTGTAACCAATGTTGTTTGAATGTTTCAACTTGAGCTGTAGCTACTATTACAGGAGTTGTGATGCTTCAGCTACAGCTCAAGTTGGCAACAAACCATTCAAACAACATGGGTTACAAAAGAGGATTTGCTTTTCACAATGACTGGCAAACAATGGGTTGTATGTGTGCTGCTCCCACCCTGTAATTGTACGTGTGTGTATGTATGTATGTATGTATGTATGTATGTGCAATGTGTGTCTGGGGTTGGGTACTTAAACAGCAAAATGCTAATAGCCGCTGTAAAAAAATTGGCAGTAAATATTGTCTTGTATGAGCTACACACAGTAAACAAAAAAACACAAAAAAAAAGTGATGAGAGATTTGCAGGGCGCTACAATAATAATACAACCAATGATCTTCATAACAGAATCTTGTCATTTATATAACACAGTTTATATGAATACATATAGTATACAAACAAACATCTTACCATGTCAGGTTCCCACAGAGATTCACACATGCCGTACATCTGCTCTGAGCATGTGCCGCTCACGACAAAGTCCTCTGTCACCATGGGGCAGCCAATCAGATCCAAGGAACAGATGAAGGGCTCGAAGGTCTTGGGGTCCAGACCAGCGATCACAGGTTCGATGTAGTAAGGCCCAAACCTGAGGGGGGGGGGGGGATGACTTTAGAACAGGGCTGTCTGTTTCACAAAGAACTGAAGAGATGGCTTCTCAACAAATCATTCAATAAGTTGAATTGAGTCCATCTTAATGCAAGGATAATAGTTAATGTAATTTAACGTAATATCTTTGTTTTTATAGGGTCTCTTTTTATTTAATCCATTTCAAATTCAGTCTATAACACAACAAAATGTGGAAAAAGTGAAGGGGTCTGAATACTTTCCGAAGGCACTGTACATTTCCCATGATTAGAGACTCACCTCCTCTCGTACAGCAGGTTGGAGACCATGCTCATGAAGGTCTTGGGCTTGATCTGACGACCCTCCTTCAGCTCATATAAATTCAGTCTGAACTTGAGCCTCTGGGAACTGAAACAGGGCATAAGGAGCAGAAGAATTACTTTCACATTAAGCTCGGAAACACAAATACTATTATATATTCTCACACACTTGGCAGGAAGAATAAGACAGAAGAAGAGGACAGACTTTATGAATATCCATCTAGATATGTGTTGTATTTAAGATGGTAGCTGTATGAAGACGATTGTACTGGGTATGTGTGATAAATGGAATGGCCAGCTCTCAAAGGGGGATTGAAATTAAAACTCAAGTAGTTTTTCCAGGTAGGCACACTCACACCGTCTGCACGTCGGTGGCCAGGCCAGCCAGGCCGATGTAGAGTCTGTCTCCCATGGGGAAGATCTTCTGGAAGTCTGTGGTGACCATCTGAGCCTGGACGCCGAATCTCCGGTCAGCTGCGACGGCTACACAGTTCTTCCCCCGCATCGCCATGACGGCGCCACCGTTATAGGACATAATAGACTGCAAGACGTGGATGAGACAGTGACAGATTAGCCAGAAATCATGACTTGATCATACTAGCTACTAGCACAATTGTACCTGCTCCACACATAGTTGTCATCTTGGACCCTCCGTTGGAAAGAAGGCCGCCCTGGCGCGCCAAGTGAACGATATAGACAGACATCTTCATATCAACAACGTAGATATCTATCTATCAATTAGTGAGGATTCAACAAGTCATAAATAATGATATCCCAGCGTTAGCTAGCTAGATATGCTAGCCGTTTGGCTAGTTATTTAGCTTAGCAAATTGTGTACAGCGATTTGCAATCTACAGACACGTACTATGTAGATCGTACTACATATCTAGTAACATCATTGTGAGCATAAATATCTTACCATTGTGAATGAGTTGAAGTGTCCCCCTTAGCCTTTGAATTATGTTATTAATGTACAGTTTGCTAATGTGAATGACTGCGGATTACAGCCCCACAGTGACTACACGATTTGGAACAACTGAAAGCAGACAACCCTGATGCGTCATACGTCATCGTATACTAAACGATGGTTGGCTCACTAAAAAGTACCGGGTGCTTTCCGTTGTTGTCATTGGTGGTCTTCTGTACCGGGCGTTGAGGTTGGGCAGTGCACTGTGCCTAGGTTGGTTGAAGCGTGCTAAAGTGAAAGAAAGTCTATCATGCAGATGCTTGTTAAGTCATGGACCAGTTGTTGAATAGATGCTTTTCTGACCAAAGAACAAATTATTAGAAATAGGGCTATACAAATTCAAGATTCAAGATTCAAGATATTTATTAGTCATATGCACAGTAAACAGACAGTTACACCACACAATGAAAATCTTACTTTGCTAGTCCCCCCTAACACAACAGACTAAACTAAAGAAAAAAAACTAGTTCCATATATACATATACAAATTCTATATTGCACCTGGTGGATCACAGTTATAAAGTTATAAAGTGCGCTTATGCATTGTTGCAAATTGCATGAGGTATTTAGTGCAAACAGTAGTAGTGCAAACAGTAGTGAAGTCACAGCAGCAGTCAGAATGTCTGTCGAGTTCACAGTTGATCAGTCAAGTCAAGTAATGCAAGTGATGTGGGGGGGTGGAAGGGGGAGGGCTTTGTGAGGTAGCTTGTTCACAAGCCTGATGGCCTGTGGATAGAAACTGTTTGTCAGTCTGGTGGTCCTAGATTTCAGACTCCTGTAGCGCCTGCCTGATGGTAGGAGAGTGAAGAGTCTGTGCTGGGGGTGTGTACAGTCCCTGATGATGTTGTGTGTTCTCCTGGTGACCCTGGTGTTGTAAATGTCCTGAAGTGAGGGGAAGGCTGCTCCTGAGATATACTGTGCAATTTTTATCACACGCTGGAGTGCCTTCCTGTCCTGGGCTGTACAGTTTCCATACCAGACTGTGATGGAACTGGTAAGGGTGCTCTCAACTGTACATCTATAGAAGTTGCTGAGAACTTTGGATGGCATGCCAAATTTCTTCAGCCTTCTTAAGAAGTACAGTCGCTGCTGGGATTTCTTAATGTTCTGTTGTGCATTGTGAGACCAGGTAAGATCCTCGCTGATGTAGGTTCCGAGGAATTTGAAGGTTTTCACCCTATCCACCTCTGTCTCATCTATATGCAGTGGTGTGTGCTGCACACTCTTCTTTCGTGGATCAATAATCATCTCCTTGGTCTTGTCTGCGTTCAGGGAGAGATTATTGTCCTGACACCAGGCCACCAGATCCGCCACCTCTCTTCTGTATGCCGCCTCAGCCCCCCCGGTGATCAGTCCAATGACTGTCGTATCATCCGCAAACTTGATGATGCTGGTGTTATCCTGGGAGGCCACGCAGTCATATGTGAAGAGGGTGTACAGCAGGGGGCTCAGCACGCAGCCCTGGGGGGTCCCTGTGCTTGTGGTTCTTGTGCCTGATGTGCGGTTGCCTACTCTGACTGACTGGGGTCTGTCTGATAGGAAGTCCAGCACCCAGTTACAGAGAGCAGGTGTCAGTCCAAGAGTGAGGAGTTTTGCACAGAGTTTGTGTGGGATAACCGTGTTAAATGCTGAACTGTAGTCAATAAAGAGTAGTCTTACATATGTGTCCTTTCCCTCTAAGTGTGTGAGGGTGGTGTGGATGACGGCGTTGACTGCATCGTCGGTGGACCGGTTCTGACGGTACGCAAACTGTAGAGGGTCCAAGGTGTTTGGGATGGTCCTCTTGATGTGCGTCATGACTATCCTCTCAAAGCACTTCATCACTATTGGGGTGAGTGCGACGGGTCGATAGTCATTCAGGCAGGTCACGGTGTTTTTCTTTGGTAGGGGCACGATGGTGGTTGTCTTGAAGCAGGTGGGCACCAAAGCTTGTGCTAGTGACATGTTATAAATATCAGCATAATATCACAAAGTCCAGCATATTTTTTATGATCCTCAACCCTAAAATATACATCATCTTTTGTGATGATGTTGTGAATGTCTATGTCTGAAAATATTCAAATTTGCTGGACAAGAGACACTATTTATGACTGTGTTGGAGGTTATGTCTGTGCAGTGCACCCTGCCCCCATCAATGTCTCCACTGTCCAGTAACTTTGCCTGGGTGGGATGCAACATGTAACTTTAAAAATAAGATGCTACACTAGAATTCTAATTTTGACTGAAGTCAGTTATCATGTTATTTTCGTAGGACAGGACATCTTTCAGTGATTGTGTATTGGGTGATAAGTTGTTCATAATATATAACAGTATCATAACAGTAACAACATCGTAAGTATAATCAAGAGAAAGCATTTTTTGTTTTTGCTTGAACATTGAGACAGTCAATGCCATATATTTCACTACCAATTAGAAACAGTATGTCGTTTGTGAGAGCGCCCAGCTCCTAACAGAGCTATGGGAACTCATTTTTATTGAGATACACAAGTCTTCTCATTTACAACAATACACCAAAACATCTCAAAATGACTTCATTTACAAAAGGTGGTTGTGTGAGGTAAAAGTTCCAATAATATTAACCGGAACCATGAGAAGACAATATCATCTAATTCCTATGGTGAACAACCTACAGGGTTCATTTACTAGGGAGATAGTATGGCTTTGCTGGTGGTGGATGATATTGGTGGTGGTGCATTAGGTCATTACCACGGTTGGGGTGAATTTGATTTCAATTCAGTTAATTCAGGAAGTGATTTAAAATTTTAAATGAAGACATCGAGGGAAAAACCTCGGATGTAAAAAGCCTCTGAGAAACGGATAAAAATAAATTATTTTTTGCAAAAATGTAATTGTAATTTACTACTACAACTTACTTCCGGAATTGACTGAATTGAAAAAGAACCCTGGCTATTACACTGAGTGTGTGTCAGATGCTTTGGTCTGGGCAACAGCATAGTGGCAGTTTACTAGACCTGAGTTCAAGGAGGACAGAGAACAAACGCAAGGTGCATCTCAGGGGAGGCTGGAGGAGATAGAAATCGAAGGACAGGGTCATTGTAATGCATGGAACTGAATGAGGAATGGTATCAAATTTTGATAGCATTCCTCATTCTATTCCAATGCTTTACAATGACCCCAGATGGGGTGGGGGGGGGGGGGGGTTGTAGTCCTGGCAACTGGTACACACACACATTGCAGTGTGGTACTGTAGCTAGCGGGTATGAGCGGTTTCTTTCTTTCTTCCGCATCCAATCGTCCCTCTTCTCTTTTTCCAAGGCCTCTTCTCCTCCTGAAGTTTTTCTCCAGGGAGTGGGTAGAGGGAGGAAGGGAAAGAGGGAGGGAGGGAGGGAGGGAGAGAGAGGGGGAGGCCTCATCTCCTCATGAAGTTCTTCTCCAGGGAGGCAGTAGAGGGAAGAAGGGAGGGAGGGGGAGAGAGGGGGGGTGGCCTCATCTCCTCATGAAGTTCTTCTCTAGGGAGGCAGTAGAGGGAAGAAGGGAGGGAGGGGGAGAGAGGGTGGGAGTGGCCTCATCTCCTCATGAAGTTCTTCTCCAGGGAGGCGGGGGTCCTCTGAATGGAGTGGATGTTTCTCTTGACCCGGTCCTCCAGGGAAGAGGTGGAGGCACTCTCCAGCTTCATGTTGCTGGAAGGAGGACAGGAGGAACAGCATCAGAGGACCAGATGTCTTAACAGGACACTGATATGTATGTCGTATGTATGTTGTGTGTGTGTGTGTGTGTGTGTGTGTGTGTGTGTGTGTGTGTGTGTGTGTGTGTGTGAGTGAGACACTTACTGGATGAAGCCAGCATGAGGGTTAACCTTGCCCCCTTTAACGCGCTCCTTCTCCTGCTCCTCCTGCCGCTTGTAACTCTTAACGTTGTTCTCCCTCTCCTCGTCTCTCTGCTTGGCGAAGTCCATCATCTGTTGTCTCTTCTTCTCCAGCTCTTGAGCAGAGAGGCGTCTAGAAGGGAGTAGAATACAGTTGTTTATCCTCCAACCTAAGATGGACAAATTGTCTTGGGGAGGTTGAGCTTACCACCATTTTGCCTTACACCAAAGTCGAATTCAGACTTCATTCATATAGCACAATCCATACACAGATGCTATATAATGTGCTTTACAGGAATAAAAAAATAAAATAACAATAAAAATAAAATAATCCTTTCAGATCTCCACAAATGCCTAGGGGGTTGTGGTTGGTGCTAGGGGGTTGATTGGGAAGTCGGGGATAGAAACCGGTTGCATTGACGTCTTACTTGGAGTTGTTGTTGCCATGCTGTCTCTGGTAGCGAGCTGGGGGTTCGGGGGCTTTGGGGCGCTGTAACTTCACCTCTGCTTCTCTGTGGGACGAGTGGCCGTTCCTGTGGGGGGAGTGAGAGCGGGAGCGGCTCCTCTCCTGAGATCGGCGTCCCGAGTGGTGGGGAGGACCTGAGGAGGAATGATGGTGCCTCCCGGATGGAAACTGAAAGAGAGGGACAGAGCAAGATTAACTGGTTAATTGTACAACGTCAGGCTGAATTTCAGGTACAAACTGAGGGCATGTCGAAGGTAGTGAGCGTCCTTATTCAATTAGCCAAGGGGAAGATTTGTTGACTAGTTGAATCAGGTGTGCTAGTGAAGGGCTAGAACTAAACACTGCCGTAGAGAGTGACTGCTTTGAAATAGTACAACATTGAGGACACACTAAATGAAGATGTCACTGTTTATTGTAACTGACTGAGATAAGGTAGACCTTACTGACCTGTAGCCCATAGCCAGATGCATGGTGGGAATGAGAGTGGCTGTCTGATGAGGTTTCATGTTTTGAGTGGTGCCTAAGAAACGACAGAATACAAATCAGACAGAACTAAAACAGAAATAATACAAACAAAATACAGTATTTTTCAAAGACGCAGAAGCTTTTTGCTCTACAAGTGTGTCAGGCTATGGTCTGGTTCCATGCGTTTGATACCATTCTTCATTCATGCATTACATTGAGCCCATCCTCCGATTTCTACCTCCACCGGCCTCCCCTGATGTGTACCTACCTGTGACTGTGTTTCTTGTCTTCCTCCTCTGAACTGGAGCTCCTCCTCTTGTGGTGCTTCTTCTCCTTCCTCCTCTCTTTCTCCTCCCTCTTCTCCCTTTTCTCCTTCTTGTCCTTCTTCCTCTTCTTCTTCTTGTCTTTCTTTTCTAGATTCTGACGCAGCTGAAGGAAGGAAGGAAGCAAAATGAGAGGATTTAGAACAACCTCGCTAACTGAGGATGTTGCACTCCACACAGCTGTTCTGTAGCTTTCTCAAAACGACTAAATCACTTGTTTTCAGATACAATTTTTCCAAGCTTGTTTCAAACTGTCATTCCCACATAAAAAATAAATCACCTGTGAAGCTGCATTTCAGCAGACACTAGTTCAGAACTTTTGTTGGCTGCTATAACTGCTGCTGCCAGCAGATGTCACTCTAAAGCAAGGCTTTGAATAACAAAGTATTTTCCAACACAACTGCCTGAAAAGCCTCATTGTTTTAGAAAGCTTGGTTTCCAACATCCCTACTACATGTCTCTATAAAGGATTCATGGTGTGTTGAAGTGCTCCTCCTAACCCGAACATTCCGACTTCAATCTCCCAAAGATCCCAAAATCGCAAAAAAAAACAACCAAAAATAGCACTCTGTTGGTTGGTTTCGGAGATATCAAAAGTACTTACCATTTCTTTGATCATCTTCATCTTCACTGGGTTCGTCAGCACCTCTCTCTTTTTCTCCTCCTCCCGTTTCCTTGGAAACAAAGGAATTCAGAATTAAAATAAGCTCCTTAGGAAAGGCGCTACAACCCAATGCCATGACCCTTATATAACATTTAGAAAAAAAAGAGGAAAAGGAAAATAACTTATGATATAAAAGACAGTGTGGGGGGGGCTAAACTGACTTGATGTCGAACAGGGGGTCCTCTCTGATCTTGGCAGCCATGTCGAGGGTGGAGGCTGGGGTGGCAGGGTTGAAGATGGAGCCGGGCAGGAGGCCTGTCTGGGTGGAGGGGCCGCTCTCGGGCTCTTCGTACTGCTCTGTGATCTGCTTGTCGATGGGGCGGCCCAGCAGATACTCATCCCTGGAGATCTGACCACCAGGGCCCTGGTACATCCAGTCCAGACGGTCATCTTTCTTCCTGCAGGAGGAGCCATTGAGTATCATTAGAATAATCCATTGAATTTATATAGCGCTTTTCTAAGACCTGAAGACAATTAAATCATTGCCAACTATGTCTCTCTTCTTATAGTCATTTACTACAAGGGCAGCCATGGAGCAGTGGAGGCTGGTGGAGGTAGAAATCGTAGGACGGGCTCATTGTAATGCATGGAATGAGGAATGGTATCAAACACACTGCCACGGAGTGTTGTTATTATTATTTATTTTCTCATGGAGTGTTATTACCAACAACAATTGAGGTAGAATAAATATCTCTGTCTATGTATTTATTTGTGGTGGTGGTGAAAGATGCTCTGATAGAATAACAGACAAATCAGATGGAGGAATGTTGGTCAAAAATCTATTGCATTGAATGTCGGTGCTCTCAGATAATCAAACATTTCTCTATCAAGAAGTAATTTCTGTACTAAAGGGGCCTCCCTGACCAGCATCCCATTCACAGCCTGACTATGTAAAAAACTAAAACTGACCCTAACCCAACCTAAACCGTAACTACATTTTAACTAATTCTGAGATTCAATAGGTTTGATTCAATCAGTTTGCAATAGTTCAATAGGGTTAGGGTTAGGGTTTTCCCCCCTCCGCATCACAACAAGCCTCTTATTTCAAGGGGTCAGGAAGGAGAGGGAGACGTACTTGAGAGCTCCACTCTCCTGAGCAAATCTCGTGATCTCCTCTCGAGCTCGTTCCTCTCTCAGCTCCTTCTGAAGCTCCTCGATCTTCTTCACCTCTGCCTCGTGCTTCTGTTCTGCTTTCCACACGCGCTCGATGTTTTTCATAGTCTGGGGATGCCAGCTCTTCTTCAAGTTCTGGAGAAGGAGAAAATAAAACGTGACTGATCAAAAGTATGCAGAAATTGCAATTAGAGAGGAGACCGGTTGTAATGTAACACACCCAGCCTAGCTATTGTTTAGCTGAAGCTAGTTTAGAAAGTATTAGCAATCAGACAGAAGCAGAGGAACAGGTACTTTAGTAGCCATCTCAACATCTCAACAACCACAATGCATTGCACGTAGCATATATATAGATGTATACATCCCTTATGTTAGAGAGCGCTCTCTAGGATTCAATTACAGCAGGTAAAACCACACTAATGCATTATACAGTAATCCAATGTAATAATGAAATAATTAATGCAATAGAATGTATAAAGGTATGGACACGACACTAGCCAAAGAGGATTCTACATGTATGTCTGTATGTCTGACATGACATTCAATATAGCATGTGTCAGGGATTAGGGGAAGCTGGTGGAGGCACAAATCGGAGGACAGGCTCATTGTAATGCATGGAACATGTGTGTTTAATACAATTCCTCATTCCATTCCATGGAAGAAGGAGTTGGCTTCATAAAATGTAAATAAGTGACAGCTGGATAACTAGCTGTGCAATATAATTGTAGCTGTTGTACATATTGTTGTGGGTGTACTATTATGGGGTGTGTCCATCTCATGTTTATGTATGCAATTGTTCATGTGGACATTTCCCTATTCAGTGTGTGCTCTGTACCCTGTTTGACACTAATGGCTTGCGTCTTGCTGTACATTGCGATGGATACTATCCCGTAGTGTTGGAGCTAGCAGCCTTGTTGTATTGTGGAACACGTTGTTATTATCAGTAAACCGGAGATAAACAGAACAACGGGTTGTCGTGCATATCCTTCGCCTCCCGTGAGTATTCTTATATCAAGACCAAACGATCCTGATAGCTATTGGATAAAACTACCTTGCTAGGCTACAGTATAAGAGAATAATAACTCATCATCATCACCATAACCCAAAGCACGACAATATGTATAGTCTCTGAACAAAGTCGCTGTTCCCACAACTCCATTGATTTGTATACTGATACTGTCCGAGGGAGTATACAAATCAATGGAGTTGTCAAAATAGTTACACTACTAGTAAGTATAAACAAACGCATAATGTCGATTAGCTTAATTAGCTGCCTAGCTAGCATTTGTATACTGATACTCAATCGGACGTAGCTACAACGTTCGATTGAATATACAACTACACCGTCCGAGTGAGTATATGAATCAATGTTGTCAGAATAGTTAGCTACACTCGTAAAAGTATAAACAAACGCATGTTGCCGATGCGTTAGCTAGCATCCATTGCTAATACTTACGAGATCACCTCCCCCCATCTTGACAACTAGTCCTCTCGCCGTCCAACAGAGAAATCCGATGTGAACAAAACGGTCCTCAACCTATAGGTACTTTTTAAAATGAACTGTCAGTTAACTATCAAGTTATAGATACAACACGAGAGGATTTGTCTTGCTGGCTAGTCGTCTTCTTCTGCGTCTGTTATGGCGACTTATTTCCGGCGTCTGTGATTCTTGTTCCTGTTGTGTGAGGCAGAGTGGCTCCTGGCTCCAAATGACTGAACAACTCTGAGAATACTTTTTCATTTGAACACAGGAGCATTCAAGAAAACAGAGAAAATAATTTGTCAAAGAAGCACGGACACACTGAACAAATATTTCTCAACATATTTTAATAGCAAAATGACCACACAAAAAAAAAATGGCAAAAGGCATGGAAATCGTATATATTGCAATTGGCAAATACTGTAAGCATGTGAACTGGAATGAATGCCAAGCACTGACTTGTGCAGAGTAGAAGCAACATTTTGAGATGCCAGCTGTTGCGTTTTTTTCCTTTTATTCTAAAAGTATAAAAAATATATATATTCATGAAAGTATCTGTGTTCTGAATACCAATTTTTAAAATGTATTGTGCTGAATACTTCAAAATGTATTCTGAATGTATTCCAACACCTATACAACCCTGGTGCAGGGAGAGTGACAACGAATGGAAACCCATGAAGGGGAGTGGCAACGCATGGAAATGCATGCAGGGGTAGTACAAATGCATATATGGGGGAGTGGCAATGCATGGAAACGCATGCAGGGTAGTACAAATGCATGCAGGGGGAATGGCAATGCATGCAGAGGGAGCAGCATCATATGCAAATGTTGCATCATCTAAGCAGAGAATCGTTTGTTTTATTTATTAGTGGGATTTCATCAGCAAGGACACATACTGTATATTGTTATGTATTGTTTCTGAGTGGACTGAGAGACTGAAACGTGTATTTATTGGAAAATATGATGGCCAAGTTGCCACTGAGAATGGAAACTGCAGCTAAATGGACTGCTATTATTCTGTGGGATGGAGATCTAGAAATATCTTCTTGTAAATATACTGTACTGTATAAAACATATTTATATTATATAGTATTTTGCTACCACTGTCATTGTGTCTGGATGTGTCTAATGATAAGATACTGAATCAAGAGAGGACATGCTTCGTGGTATCGCTCCATTTATTTTCATAAAGAACATTGACTCTATTCAAATTACAAGCAACCAACAAGAGTACAGCAGTATTTAAATTATTCTACAAAAAAAAGTCTTAACAGTTTTAAATTCATATAATAATTACTCCTGTTACAACATTTTTCTACAGCAACTCCAAGAATCAATATCATTTAACAGTCTTCAATCTGGTCCTATCTAACCTATATAACACAATAATAGCATTTATGATAATAAAAACAATCAATAGGCTACAGTATATTTGATAGTTGACACCCGCTCTTCAAAGTTGATACACAAATGCAAGTGTTTTCATTGTGAACCACCAGGAATGGCCTTGTATGGGAAAGGCTTCAAGGCTTTCTCTGTTGGGCAGCAATTGTCTCTTAATACCAGACCTGGGTTCAAATAGTAAATGTAATCATTTCAAATACTTATGTGTGCTTTATTGAGTTTGCCTAGCGCAAAGGAGTCAATGGAATAGTCCCAAAATTGCAAACCCCACCCATCTGGCACTCCAGCCAGACTCAAGCAAACATTCAAAGTAATTGGAAAAATGTATATACTATTTCGGTCCCGGTCTGGTGAACACTGTATCTAATAGTCACCTCAAATCCAAGTTCTATGACCGACTGTAGATGCACCCTAATATCGTTCTAAACGGCAAAGAGAAAAATAATGTGTTGATTGTTAAACTTCCAAGTGAAATTTGATTGCATCTTCTATTAAACGACCTATGCCTGGCGGTTAAAAACTCTTAAGTGCACCAGCTTTGCTTACATGTTCTTACGTGTTCTTACATGTTCTGCTTGAGCGTGTGTTGCCCGAATTTGATGATATGATGCCATAGATTACAGTACGGGTTACATTTCTCTGACTGTGCTCAAGTCCCAGTCTCATGGATTTTAAAATAACAATATGATGATGCATTTCAGTTCAACACATATTTTACTGTACCATCAACTGACATAATTCTTAAAAACATTAAGTCACATCAAGTCAATGAAACTGTGTGCTCTGATTGGACACTTCAAGTGCCACATTTTGTATTTATTTGCCATCGACAGGGCGAATGCAGTCATTTTTATTAAATATTTTCACCCACATATCAGACCAAATATGCATTATTGTGGTACCTGCTTCGTCTGTGGTGCTCTTTAGCAATACAAAAGTAGAAGAGCGTAAAATAAACCACATTTTGCGTGTATAAAACACAAATACAGTGTGTCCTTTTCCAGTGTCTCAGGGATAGTAGGCTACACAGAGAGTCAAGAGGATGAGAGAATAAAGACAAGCAGCTTGTGGGCTTCCCATCCATACTGCCTCCCCCACTCCTGATGCCCTAAAAAAGATTGATCTGTGTAGCGGTTGGGCATTGATTACTGGAGCATTCAAAAAAAGAGCTCCCTCCAAATATTTAGTCGTTTTTACTGTAAACACATAAAAAGCCACCTTCAGTTGAACTTGCTCAAGCCTCTGGATGTAGAGAAGAGTACTGTAGCAGCAATGGATGTTTGGAATGGAAGCACTTTTGTGACAAACATATTTTGTGAAGAAGAAAAAAAAGGAAAAAACTGTGTTTTCTAAAAAGCACTGTACTAATAATATTTGATTGATCAATTCATTGATTTGATTTGATTGATTACCAGATGACCATATAATAATCAAACGATCATTCATCTATTTTTGAAATCACTTCTATTATGCCTTTATAGAATTAAAACTGCCATCTATTCTTTCACTAGACCTTAAAAAAAAACGATGATACCTCTGTCAGGGCTAAAAGTAACCTACTACAGGATAGAGTCTGGATCCTAGAGTTCTAAACACTAGAGGACGCACTCCCCTAAATTAACTGTGATCCCGGCTCATAGGAAGTCCCACACTAGTCGACTACATGGCGCCCCTCATGCTGTCACAAAGGCAATGAATGGGAAAGAAAGCAGACGGGCTATAACTCTGTGGTCTGGATGCAGTTAGCTGGACTGTCCTGTCACAGCAGACACACTGGCGTCCGTCTCACATTTCAGCTTGAGGACCGGCTCTGTTCCATCAGCCACATGGGAGGACGTCTGAGAGGAAGAGGGAGGGGGGGTGTCGTAGCCTTTCCCCATCCTGCCTCCACCCTCTCCTCCCCCATTCATCCTCTCCTCCCCCTGCCCCGGCCCACCGGATCCGGCGGATGGTGGCGGGGGTGATTCGTGCGTGCGCATGTGCTTGGCCAGGTGGTCGTTGCGCATGAAGACGCGTGGGCAGAGGGCGCAGCTGAACTTCTTGGCGCCCGTGTGCGTCTGCAGGTGGCGCTGCAGTTCGTCGGAGCGCGTGAAGCGCTTGCCGCAGAAGAGCCAGTTGCAGACGAAGGGGCGGTCTCCGCTGTGCCAGCGCAGGTGAGCCTTCAGGTGAGACGTCTTGGCGTAGGCCTTCCCGCAGCCGGGGATGTGGCAGTTGTGCATGTGTTTCCTCCGTCCGTCGTCGTTGGCACTTTGCCCCAGCTGCTCGGCGTGGACGCAGTTGGGGCACCGGCACATGGCCTGACCGGAGCCCCTGGAGGCGGAGCGGCGTTGAGGCTTGGGCCTGGCCGACGCGGCGGTGGTGGCGCCCTCCTGTGGTTCCTCCAGGGAGTACTGCTGCTCAGGCTGGAGCAGAGACTCAGGACCCATGGGCTCCATCTTGAAGCCGTCCTGGGAGAAGAGGTGGGGATGGGAGTGGGAATGGGAGTGAGAGTGGGAGTGGGAGTGGGAGTGGGAAGATGTAGGGACCAGCTGGGCTGGGGGTAAGGTACACAGCTGGGGCTCGGAGCCGTAAGGCCCCAGGGCGGACTGGAGACCCATGGAGCTCCCCTGCCCCACCACGGCCTGGAGCCCCACACCCTGCCCTGCCTGCAGGTCCATCCAGCTGCCCGCACCGGTGTGGAGGTCCCACCAAGAGGGGACCTGCATGTCATCTGAGCTGCCGCCAGGGGGCGCTGTCCGTAACCAGGGTTCATAGGGGTGGGCCATAAGAGCGGTGGTTGTTACTGGGGGGTTGGTGGTGGTGAGGGCTGAGGCTGGAGGGGTGGACGCAGGGGTGTGTTGGGGGCTGAGGCTGGAGAGTTGGGAGGCTGGAGGAGATTGTGGAGGGGTGTATTGGGCAAAGATGAGTGGACTAGCACATGGCGGGATGGAGAAGCTTGAGGTTCCTTTTCAAGGCAATAGAACTGTGGGTAAAAGAACATACAGATTGGTGATCTGATAACAAGACACTTGGAATAGTAGGTCACACTCTACATTAAGCTACCCCTGTGCCTGTGTACGAACACTAATGATGTTACATAAAACATGTATCATGGCTTTGTAATTCAAGAGTTGAGTGGTTTGTTTAATAAGGACTGTGCCTTATTCCACTTTGTAATAACTATGTAATTACAGTGTTACTACACAGGTATAGGGGAAACTTCATATTAAGTGTTTCCCTATGATTCATGTACCCTTAATTAACAGTTCCAGGACCATAGTAGTGCGCACATTGATGTAGCAAGACATTGAATGTTGCTATAGCTGCCTGGTGTCTAGGGGAGGCTGGTGGAGGTAGAATTGTAATGCGTGGAATGGAATGAGGAATGGTATCAAACATTCCTCATTCCATTCCTTGCATTACAATGAGCCGTCCTCCGATTTCTACCTCCGCCAGCCTCCACTGTTATAATCAAATTGTAGCCCTGGAGATAAATGAATACTGAGATTAGTCTTGGCATGTATTACAAAGATTACTATGATGTCACAATAGGAAATGTGTAAAGCAAAGGTGAGAAACTATCATGTCTTCCTTCCAGCCAAATGGCTGACAAAAGAAAACCGTGTTGTCGGGGCCCTAAAAATGTAACATACATAAAACATGCAAACACTTGAACACTGAATTTCACCAATTGCATGCCAGACACGCCCCCTTCCCTGTCACCATGGACACCTCTGTTCTCACGATGCATGGCCGTGGAGAGAGAAGAAGAGAGAGAGAGAGAGAGAGAGAGAGAGAGGGACGTGTCTGCACAGAGACCTGCCACATGTATCTGCTGCCAGGTACTTCCCATGTAGGATAGATAGTCAAAGACAGAGAGAGAGCTAGGAAAACAACTTCATCAGCCTTCTGAGGAGAAAGGGGGGGAGGGAGGGAGGAGGGGAGGGTGAGAGACCGTGATACTAGAGATGTGGGGGAGGGAGGAAGGGGGGGGGGGGGAGACAGACAGAGAGAGAGAGAGGTTGGGAAAGAGGTAGAGAGGGAGGGAGAGACGTAGAGAGAGAGAGACTCGGAGGGAGAGAGCGAGAGAGGAGTGTTGAGTGTTGATAGGAGTGGAGGAGGGCGGTAAAACTAAAGGAAGTTCCAGGGAGGTATAGTGGCTAGGGGCCAAGATCTATTTGTACGTCTGTGAGGTTTGTGTGGAGAGACAGCAAGCAGTCTGCCTGGCAGACAGACAGACAGAGGAAGAACCTGTTTTTTTTTATGAATCACAACATGATTTACAACAACAGCTCCTCCAGACGAGGTAGCTAGCTAACAACAACCAAAAAAAAGAAGGAGAGAACAGTAAAAGAAAATATTTAATGCCCGCCCGACCTCCTCCGCATAACAGTGGTGGCTTCAACTGTTGCAGACTGACAGGCTTCCAGGAACCGCAGAAGGCTAACAATAACAAGCCGAACAATTACTTTATCCTCCTAATTATCCGAACGTGTTCAAAGACATTTACGTATCCTGTCTGACTGTGCTCTGCAGTAGGTAGGCCTGGGTCAATACTCTCCAATGGACCGTAGCATTATTGCAACATACACACGCACATGACACACACACACACTCCACACGAGATGTTTGTCTCATCTCTGAATTTTGACAGGCGGTGACGGAAAGCTCCTGTTCAAAATCCAACTGACGTGTGTTAGTCCCATTGAGCCAAAAAGAGACACGCCACCTTCAAAGGCTCGTCCTCGGTAAGAAAAACTAAAAAAAACAGAAATAAAATTGGCTTCCACCGCCCCGCCCCCGCCCCACACCCCAACCACACAACACCCCTCCCCTAAAATCTGCAATTAACTTTACAGCAGGAAAGTGTATAATAGTCTAAGTCTTAAGAGGTTTGTATCTCTGGTCTGAAGATCTCAGGTTGTGATACCATATCTAAGAGAGATCTGATTGGTCATTGAGACACAAGAGGTCAAAGTTCAATAGAAGGAGTGCATCCTATTGTCCTTTGTCTTGTCTGCCATCATCAATGCCAGGCTGAGCAAGCAAATATTACAACATCACTATGCAAAGTGTGACCGACTAGGTTTCGGATGCTCCAGTGGAGGCTGGGTGGAGGTAGAAATAGGAGGATGGGCTTACTGTAATTCATGGAATGGAATGAGGAATGGTATCAAACACATTTCTACCTCCACCAGCGTCCCCTGGTCTGCGTGCCATAAGACTGTGGTAGCCCGCTGAGCTTAAGCCTGGGTATTAGCTTGGAGGGCTAAGAGGCCTCTGCCTTGGTTCAGTTACTCGTCACAGTAGCCACTGAAGCACCTGTGACACACGTTGTGAGAGACAGCCGTAACCCCATGATCCCTTCAATTGATCCCAATTAGAGTCTGTACAGCAAGGCCAACAGGGTTATCCTTATGATGGATTTGGTCCTGGCTTCCGAATTCCCATAGGCCAACAATTCCCATAAAGCCACAATTCCCATAGGCTCACAATTCCCATGAGCCCACAATTCCCATAGGCTCACAATTCCCATGAGCCCACAATTCCCAGAGGCTCACAATTCCCATAAGCCCACAATTCCCATAGGCTCGCAATTCCCATTCCCATCAGCTTTCCCAATGAGATGAGGAGATCCTCTCTTGTAGTTGTAATCGTAAAGCGATTAGTTTGGAATTCTGTAATTAGAGGTCTGGAGTTAAAGGTCAGGATGATTTATGATGTCACAACACCGTCGCCCCGGAGACAGAGAGAGGAGACAGAGAGGAGAGTGCCGGCCTGAGGAGAGCGCCACCGCTGCTCTGTAATCTCTGGGGAATGTGAGAGGGACGTACAACGGTGGGTAGGAACCGTCCATCCCCTGTCTCTCTCTTTCACGCTCTCTTCCCCTCTCTATCTGTACATCTCTCTCTCTCTCTCTCTCTCTCTCTCTCTCTTTCTCTCTCTCTCTCTCTCTCTCTCTCCCTCCCTCCCCCTTTCCGCATTCTGACACTCAATCGTAAACAAACAAGAGAGCGGCACTCCACGGTCCTCCTTCATTCACAAAAGTGGTGCTTGGGGTGGGGGGTGGGGAGGGGCACTGAGAGATCCTGGTTCCTGGGGGGAACAGCTGGAACAGTGAGGCCCCTCGGGATGGCGGGGGGGGGGGGGGGGGTGCGGAGGCTCTAGGGGGCGGAGGGGGTTAGTCGGAATGGAGTATAGAGATGAGAGGATGACTACAGGGCCTAGGTTGTAAAACCTGCCCGACCAAGACCCAGCACAGCTGAAAGTTTACAAGGCTGCCAGAGAGAGGGGGGGAGAGAGAGAGAGAGAGAGAGAGAGAGAAAGAGAGAGAGAGAGAGAGAGAGAGAGAGGCCCAGCACAGCCCCCAGTTTACTGCAAGAGAGGTCTGTTAAGAGACACGAGAGAAGACATACATGGGAGAGTCAAGCTATCCCGAGCTCCGAGGCCTAGGCTGAATATTTCTAGTTGTTACTCTGTTGCTGATCATTTTCTTTTTAGCCTATGAGTGGACAGATAACCAGCGCACAATAGAGACTACAACTCCAAATATGTACGTTTTCATAGATGAATTGGATGAATTGTGAATTGCATCAGCAGCGTCATATTGTAGTCTGATGTTTTGTATATACAACCATGTATGCAGTCTTTACTAGAAGTCGCTTTGGATGAACGCATCTACTAATTGGCATAAATATGATATATTATATGTTGAAGTTGAATCTGAAGCAATATGGAAGACTAAGAAGAAAATTGTCCCATTGCAATTAGATTGAGTCGCACTGCTATACTTCATATGTTGAGATAAATGTCAAATTGACATAAATAATATTATAATGTATGCCATTTAGCTGACGCTTTTATCCAAAGCAACTTGCATTGTAGTGAGTGCATACATTTCAGTATATATGGTCCCAGCAAAAATCAAACCCACAACCTAAGTGTTGTTAGCGCCATGCTCTACCAACTGAGCCACAGAGGACCTACATTCTAGCATAATTAGACATTCAATTGCAATTCAAAAACTGTATTGAAATGTGTGTAGAGATGGAAAAGGAATAGTCCAAACTAGTAGTGTGTCATAATCAGGGGAGGCTAGTGGAGGTAGAAATCGGAGGACCAACTCATTGTAATGCATTGAAATGGAATGAGGAATGGTATCAAACACATTGATACCATTCCTCATTCCGTTCCATGCATTACAATGAGCTTATCCTCTGATTTCTACCTCCACCAGCCTCCCCTGGTCATAATAAATCATCATAACTCATATCCATGGAAACCGAGTTACACAGAGAAACACACGTGAATTAATGTATTGACATCTGTATATAAAGTGATATGATTTATGATAGTTTATGTCAGATTACAAAATACACTTTTAAAATAATTTAATTGCACCTCGTTAGTGGGTGAATGGAAGACAACACTCCAGGCCTCTTAAAGACTGGTTTTCCAGACGCAGATTAAGCCTTATCCTAGACCAAAATACAATAATCAATGGAGATTTTCTATTGAAAGTGTGATTTAGTCCATGACTTAATCTATGTAATCTAGGATTAATCTGGCTCTTAACAGGCTCTTTGTAATGCATAAAACGGATTGAGGTTTGATATGTGTTTGAGACCATTCTTCATTGCATTCCATGCATTACATTGAGCTCATCCTCCGATTTCTACCTCCACCAGCCTCAGCCTCCACTGCTGGTGAGGCGTGTTGCCTGTCAACTGAACATTTACATGCCATTAGGAGAGTCAAGTGCTCTGTCAGTGTTTGGCCCCCATTTCCTCCTGCATGACCCTGCACTCAGAGGGGTTAAACAAGGGCTGTCCCTTATTGGTTAAAGGCAGAAGCCCTTTTTGTCTAAGAGTATATACAGCACACATGAAGTAGGGGTATCGTACTAGACTCTCCTTCAGAAACACTTATTTTTTAAAACATTTGATTTAACATGTATCTAATCAGGCAAGGCATTGAGAATATGTACTGTTTTGAAAATTAAGACTTCTTTAGCTGTTTGACAATATGGTATGAACGGAACCTACCTACCAAAGTGTTCATTGAACAGCAGAACAAATCCCAGATTGTGCGTTTAACACAAGTAGAAAAGCAGATGACGTGTCAAGGGATATTAGGCCTAATAATTCAGATCAACCCGGCAAACCCAACTCCTATCTTTTATTCTGCTTCATGTTTCACTTTTATTCTCAATCGCTTATCATAGTGATTTTACAACAGCTCATGGCTTTTTAAATCTGCTCAACGGCCCAAACTTTGCAAAGAAAAATGAATAAGTTATAAGTTCTCAAGAACAAACAAATCATACCATTTTACTGACTGGGAATGTGATGTTCTTTTGCTCACTTTATTGCTTAATACTTATTTTTGAATGATTTATGACTTAATTATGAAGATTGTAGATGCCTGTATCAATCTGATTTGCAAACAGCCACTATGGCCTGATGTACTTGTATTGGTTACAGTTATGTTTACTAAAACTCACCACTGCATGAATTTCATTCTCCATAACATTCATATTGTGGTTTAATGTCAATTGTATTAATATAGAAATGTAATAGTGAAATACCCTGGAACCTTAAATGTTTTATAAGTTCAAACATAATTACTAGGTTATTCATAATAAAAAGCGATTACAGTACTTACAATCTAAGATAGTTTTTCGTATGAGGCAGCACATACTGTAGGTAACCTGACATTGACTGACTTGATAACTTTTGATAACTGATCATTTAATAACTTTTTTAGGACAGGTAGTTATTTAATCCCTCTCTCTGAAATGTCTTCGCCCAATTGAGAGAAAATGGCATTTCAATGACACTCCAAATTGTTTGACATTTTCTTTAAATTTGTCTTCAATTCCTGGTAATATTATTGTGCAGACTTACAAATCCCCCGGCACATATTTTCATTGTTCCTAAAACAAATGTCACGAGGATGCGACTCGCGCCTGTTTAATACTATTCGCAATACACACATAGACACAGTGTTGGCTCGGTAAACAAAGTGACACAGAATAACAAACAAATACTTTACCTGATTTTTGCAACTGCGCCCGAAGTTCTCTTTACAATGCGATGGAGGTAAGGTTTTGGGATATATTCACTGGTACAGTATACAAATAAATGATCACCTTCTCTGAAGTCAATTCTACTGGTTTAAGCCTTTGGATAAAAGCCTCGGATTGAGAAATAGAATAGATATCCTCATATTTCACAAAGTTTCCTTCATGTCAAAAGTCAAGCGGTCCAAGTGAGACATGGTTTTAGCGTTCAGGTAAGCGACACACTCAGCGATGACTGAGTTTATGATAGGCTATGTATCTTTTTCTTCTCCGAGGCTCCGCCCCTCTCTTGGTCTCCTTTGAAGATGCGCTCCCGCGGCAGGAGGTAAGGAAGTCTTCACGGGTCACTTACAACGTTTGGGACCCATTCAGAAAAATTGGATAAAATCTCTGTCGACATTTGTTGCATAATGATGCCTGTCACAATACAAATAACTCTTTGAAAATGAATTAACCCGCGCACTGACTGTAACTCAATAGCCTGGGGATGAGGTGACTTTCTTTGAAGTCACAAACCTTTAACTCCAAAGTATTAAAACACACATTACATTTCAGAACAGTTTAAATATGATGTCTCTCTGCATTATATAGCTGTCACACACATTAACAGCGGACTCACTGGTAGCTGTCACATACATTACTCGAGCTGTAAGCCAAAATATTGTTTTATCACAATATTGTTTTACCCACCTTCCATAAGTCAGGTGTATGCTAATGCTAATACATTGCAGTTTCCCATATTGCTATGGTTATTAATCCACTTGTTGATCCACTTTAACAATGGTGCTTCTCTAATGATCGTCATAGGAACAGGAATCAGAGTATCTCTGCACTGCACGTTTTCTTGATGCACATGAGGAATCATACTTCATACTAGTTATCCTAAAAACCTGTTATCTTAAATTGATTGAATCCCATCAATCCCATAATAATCATGTGCTGTTACACACTGCACTGTCATAGGTTGCCTCATGACAGTGTCAGTCCTCACCGACAGCAAATAACACCTTTAGAACAAGGTAAACTCTAAACAACTGTGATGTACTAAAGATAACATTACAGATAGAAACAATCTGCATATATATACCTGTAAACCTGTATCCATATATTTAAAATCTGTATATACACTGTCCAATAGTATATCACAGTTATAAACAGTTAGTGTATCACTGTCTTGTTTCTTCTAAAGGTTTTATTTTTTCCCTCTCTCGGTGAGTTAATTCCAGGCTTGTCACAGCTTGTCTGAAGAGCGACTTCAAAATCAACTGACTACAAGCCACCACAGACAGACAGACGCGCGGGAAGTGGGTTATATCCTCAGCCATAGTCATCCCTCCTTCTCTCACTCATCTTTTCTTCTCAGTAGTTTTCTCTTCTTCTGAAGCAGCATTTTTATATTCAGAGTTTAGACTGCTAAACTTAAAGGGATGATTCACTCATTTTAGACTTGTACCTGTTTGTCCTAGTGTTGGCACTGTTAACATATATGATACATATTTAGTTTTGCTTTGAACGTCAAGCTGGGAAAAATTTACTGTGTAAATTACATATTGTAATATGTCTGCTTGTGGTAGGCCATAATCAGATTTTATTCCCCACTAGGGCCAAATCATAAAGACAATTTAGATTTTATAGACTTACTGTTAACATAAAAAACTTACATTTATGTATGTCTTGACTTGCCACCTTTATTGATTATCAACGATCGGCCCAAGGGAGGAATCAAATGAGATTTATGGCCTTTTACATTCAAATCAGACAGATTAGAATACTGCTTTAACAAAGAATGGGTCCCACTCGTCACACTGTTCACTGCACTATAAAAGCACCTTCATGACAAACATGTAATCTGCCTGTAGGAGATTTTTCATTTGACCATGTTGTAATCAT
This sequence comes from Argentina silus, assembly GCF_951799395.1. Lineage (NCBI taxonomy): Eukaryota > Metazoa > Chordata > Actinopteri > Argentiniformes > Argentinidae > Argentina > Argentina silus. The sequence continues at coordinate 6,603,958 of NC_139676.1, forward strand.
ACTTTTAAAACATGCCTTAAGCTCTCGAGTGCTTGTAAATTGTATTGCTATTAGGTTTGTCAACTTCCAAAGGGCAACATGGTACAGTATTGTATGGTATGTCCTGTTGTACATGTACAGCACACGTGTGTGAAATCCAACATACAGTACATTGAGTACACGTATGTGAAATAAAACCAGTTTATTTCCACAGCGATTGCTAATTGCTTTCCCAACCTGTACTTCTAACCTGTTCACACAGAAGGAATGTATGTTCCTCTCAGTACTGGGGTTTGAAGCTGTTTGCGTTCTCACCCTGAACGTATTATGAATACACACACATACGAAGCAGCCAGGGATCAAGTTGCTGAATTGGGGACCACACACCGTGCCCAAAGGGTGTTTACTCGTGTCTCTCAATAGTCAGTGCATATTTCCTTGTGGATAAAATGCTTCAGAGTGGAAAAAGAGGACTGTTTAATAACCTTTAATTATAGTTCATAATTTGAAAAATTACAAGAAGGGCTTACAAATTATCTAAATGTTTTTAATTTGATTAGATGGCGTGTTTGACAGTTTTCTTGTCAGTGGTTGCATTCTTTCAAGTGTGTGTGTGTTTGTGTGTGTTTCTGAATTGTTTGCGTGTTTGTGGGTGTTTCACCTTGAACAATCCCTTAGAATGATGTAAGAGAGTACAGTATGTTGACATGTCAAAGTGGTCTACCTCAAAGTCAGTCAACTGGCTTTTTTCTCTATTCAACCTATCCTTTTTCAAATCTATCCTGTCTATCTATCCCTTATCTATCCAAGTGAGTCCCACTGAGATAAAAAATCTATTTTACGAGTACAAATGAAACCTGACCAAGAAGGCAACGGCAATTTTCTCTTACTTGTGTAGCCCATTTAGCCTACCTTGTTGACGATGGGTTTTATAGTGACAGTATAATATTACACAGTATGTAAACATGCCAAGGACGTTTATCTCAACAGTTGTTGACTCTCTTACCATGTCAATAGAAGCCAGATTGTCGACTGCTGGGGTTTAGCACCGCTGCAACAACATCAGTTTTTAGTGTTTGTTTCAAGGTGCCCAGTCACACTGTCTCAGTCCCAGCCTCTGATTCAGCTGCAGGACAGGACACCCCATAATTTAGGTCCTTAAATCCTTCAGCTGTTGCCACGGTGCCAAGGCAAGGCCCATCAGACCAGACCTATCCAACCCCCTCCCCCCTCCCTCCCTCACGTTGCCCCCTCACTTCCTATGTGTCACCTATGTGAAATGATAGCGTATAAATCCCTCAACACCCCCAGAGCCCTGCTTCCCAGGTCCTCAGGCACTTAGCGTATACCTTCAACAGGGCTCATTCGTTCTATAAGGATTTGGAGTCATGCCAGCATTTGCTACAGAGATCGTATACACAGGATATTGAGGAGATATTCGCCGCGGCTGAGTTGAACGGCTTCCCTCGAAAGCGGCTTTATTTGCGACCTCTGTTCAAACAATTCAGTGTTCTCAACTGAAGTGAATTCTATAAATCCTGCAAATACTCTCTGAATCTGGGTTTACTGGGCCTGAGGCACTTATCGAATGAATCATTCACACTGGATAGAGGGGAAGACATTTACATTTTGACAGGTTCATTGGGTTCACGCCTCTCATTGACATATTCCAGTAGTAAACTTAATCCTGGACTTGTCTGTCATGGTTGAATGTTCTACTCACACCTTAGTCACAGAGAGACTTTGTTGAGTAAAGGTAGATGATGCAAGACCACAGATCCATACAGTATGTCAGTATGTTTCCTCTCAATTCAGCCATTTGCCTTCAGCCATTTTGCAAGTACAGTAACTATGGACCCAACCAAAAAACACACAATACAAAAGAGACAAACTATAGGTAACCATGGGGGTAGTTGACTCTAGTCCCACGGGAACAGTTGTGGTGTCCCAGACTAATCCTAATGCCAGCGCTGGAGACTGCTGAGGGCCAGGTAAAGCCCCATTTCCCCTCTGAAGGAGGAGGGGGAGGAGGAAAGAATCAAAACAAAGTAAACGGTAAACACACAGGTAAGCTGGTCCACCTCCGTATCCTGGTTGATTATTCAAAATCCCAGAGGAGGAACCAGCCCAGGATTCTTTTGAGTCACTTTTTTTTCTTTTTTTTTCTTTCTTTCATTCACACACACATAGACACTCACTCACCACTCAACACGGTAGCCCCCCCTCCCCCTCCCCCTCCTTTCAACTTCAAACCCAGTTATTTCTGCAAGCTGCTGCACTTTGATTGTAGCAAACACCTGTATTTTTGAGGAGAGACTTCCTCGGTAGTCCCCGCCCCCCATCTTTGATTGTTAAACAGCAGTGGCGCCGTCATTACTGTCTGAGCGACTGATGCCGCCCTGCTTCTCCTCCCCCCCATCTCTCTCTCTTTCTCTCTCTCTCTCTCTCTCTCTCTTTCTCTCTCTCTGTGTCTCTCCCTGTCTCCATCCCTCTCTCCCTCCTTCCACTTCTTTTAACCGGAACTTTAATTGCAAAATATAATTAGCTTTATTTTCCCCACTCTTCACTGTTCAAAGGTTTTTCATTTCCAAGAATGTGATAGCTGTGGAAATCAGACCCATTAAAACCGGATTGAATGTAATTAGTAGATCTGTAGATATACCTAAATCAACCAGATTATGACTCCTCCCATAAAGGTGAGGAACGTTTAAGAGAGGTAGCAGGTAACAGAAACAGTCTCAGGCTTGACTGCCTTGTCCTAGTCATATACACACACACACACGCACACACACACACACACACACTCACTCACACATACACTCACACACGCACGCACACACTCGTGCACACAAACACACACACACACACGCACACACACACATTCACTCACTCACACAAACACTCACACACTCACACACACACACACACACACACACACACACACAGTAATACCAGGCTTTATTACCTAGTCTCTCATCCCTCCCTACCATCCTGTCTTCCTCCAGATTAATGTCCTCTGTGTTCTGCGCCAGCTGTTGCCTGCTTCTAGAACACCCCTCATCTTCCCTGCCTGACGCTGCCTGGTTCAGGTGGCAGCTTAGACTGAAGGGCAGAGCAGGGGCCTCACTGTTGCTACAGTATGGCTGAATATGTTACAGTGGTACAATGGCAGGTTTGCTATTGTTCAGATGGTTCAGTTGGTAGTCTGTTGGTTCAGATGGTTCAGATGGTAGTCTGTTGTTTCAGATGGTAGTCTGTTGTTTCAGACGGTAGTCTGTTGTTTCAGACGGTAGTCTGTTGTTTCAGATGGTAGTCTGTTGGTTCAGATGGTTCAGATGGTAGTCTGTTGTTTCAGATGGTAGTCTGTTGTTTCAGACGGTAGTCTGTTGTTTCAGATGGTTCAGATGGTAGTCTGTTGTTTCAGATGGTTCAGATGGTTCAGATGGTAGACTATAGGGCTGGGTCTCAGTGCTGTCTCTGGTTCAGATGGTAGACTATAGGGCTGGGTCTCAGTGCTGTCTCTGGTTCAGATGGAAGGCTATGACCCTGCAGTGCTGCAGTGTCTGAGAGAATAGACTTTGTTCTGCAGACACTGTTAGCAGAACTGAGTGTCTCTTCTCTGGTTCAGATGGTATCTATGGCGCATACAGTGCTGCAATGACTGAGTGTCTGTGAGAGAAGAGAGAGAGAGAGAGAGAGAGAGAGAGAGAGAGAGAGAGAATATGGCATCAGTGCTGCAATGGCAGTGTGTCTCTGGGATAATAGACCATGTTCTGCAGACATATGTTAGAAATATGTCTGCAACTATACCTTCACATGTTCACCTTCACTGTAGTTGTAACTGAAATGTAATCATACTTTTCATATGACCTTTTCTGAGGAAGAGTGTGTAATAATACCTCCTCAACCATGCAGTAAATATGCCATACGTTTGAGTGTTTATTTAGAGAGTAACTGTGTGTACACCTACAATGTGTTTGTTTGTTTTCAACTGACTCTTTGTTTAGTCTGAGTGTGTGTGAGGCAGCATGCCTGTGTGTGTGTGTGTGCCTGTGTGTTTGTGTGTGTGTGTGTGTGTGCATGTGTGTGTGTGTGTGTGTCTGTGAGTCTGTCTGTGTGTGTGTGTGTGTGTGTGTGTGTGTGTGTGTGCGTGTGTGTGTGTGTGTGTGTGTGTGTGTGTGTGTGTGTGTGTGTGTGAGTCTGTCTGTGTGTGTGTGTGTGTGTGTGTGTGTGTGTGTGTGTGTGTGTGTGTGTGTGTGTGTGAGGTGTTTATTGGGTGTGGCTGTGTCTCTGGCAGAGGTGGGTGTTTACTTCTCATGGCATGTTAGTGTTTGTGTCTTCTCACAGACAGGATGTGAGGCGGTTGTCAGCACACTTTAGGAGATAAAAGGCCTGAGGGCTGTGTGTGTGTGTGTGTGTGTGTGTGTGTGTGTGTGTGTGTGTGTGTGTGTGTGTGTGTGTGTGTGTGCGTGTGCGTGTGTATGTGTGTGTGTGTGTGTGTGTGTGTGTGTGTGTAGGGGAGTAACTAAATAGTGTTCAGGTAACAGGCTGTCTACTAAGGCTGTCTAGTAAGTGAGGTTGCTTCCAGGCTTGTCTCGGACCACTTTTGCGTTTTTCCCCAAATCTTACCAAGTACAACTTTCAATGTTTTGTGTTGGGTACGCTGATCGTAGATCAGTCCGTGCATATGTGACAGACAGGGTTCGAAGACCCAAGCATCTACCATTAGGCCAAGAGGACATACTCAAGGCCCAAGAGCAACACATGAGTTTACATGTCTCAGGCAGGGCTATGCGAGAAGATGATTCCAAACCACCTCCACTACACATGGAGCTATCTTCATCCTGAAGTGCTGCCTTCACATGCACATTCCTAGTGAGCTGCACACCGATGCCACAAGGAATCACCTCTCAGCACCGTCCTGCTCAGACATCCTCTTCCCCCTCAACCACTCAACACCCCGTAGTAAGCTGGGCATAGCTGGGCCCGGATACCTCCTCCAGGTGCTCTGTGAAAACTACAACTGCAGCCAAAACCTACACGCTACACGCATGTTTGTCTTCATATTTTACTAAGTGCCCCTCTCTGTCTGTGAGTGACATCACTGTTAGGCCGGTGCCACACAGGGGATAGCATTGAATTGTTGTTGATAAAAGCAACAGGGCATGGTGATGACAATGTTGACGACGACTAAACTTAATTTCAGGTTTGTGATCTGTGTGTGTGTGTGTGTGTGTGTGTGTGGGTGTGGGTGTGGGTGTGAGTGTGTGTGTGTGTGTGTGTGTGTGTGTGTGTGTGTGTGTGTGTGTGTGTGTGTGTGTGTGTGTGTGTGTTGCTGAAATGCTGTTTGGCAGGTTCATTGTTCACACCATTTCCAATAAAGTCTTAATCTTCAACACCAGATTGACACAGGTGACAGATGTCATAATGCCTAGGGCTGGGTGGCCAGTTCCACACTAGAACACCTTCTGGAATGCAACTACGTGCAAATATAACTCGTAAAAGTGATATGCTATTATGGATGTTTTTTGGAATACAACCATTGTCTTGGGAGTGTCTGTCTGCCTAAAGGGCCTCTAACCTAACTGTTGCTTTTATAGTGAAGAGGTGATTCATAGTGAAGAGTGCAAGAGTAACAACCTGTCAGGGTCAATTACCTTTTCTTAGGCAATTCCTTGAATGAAAGGGATCATAGTTGACACTAAACAAGACACAAATGTGTATACTGCACCATGTATAATGTAACATTTAAAAAATGAAGTGGAAGATCAATAGATTCTAATGTAGGCCAACAGCCATGGATACCCACAGATAAACAATAATAATAACAGAATATAGAGGACTCAAAACCAGCTGAGATTATAAATGTCCTCTCGCAAAACGAATGTTTCCACTTTCCAGAACAACTTGTTACTCGAAACAATGGAACGCACTCTCACCATTGTCCGCATGTTGCAACCCGACCCATCATTTGGAGGCTGTTTTGCATACATACACTCCTGTCTTGACTCTCGGCTGTACTGTTATGTTTTCGCTGGTCACAGACAGTTACTTGGTAATAAATAGCCTACTCGAGACGAGACCTTTAAATGCAGACCTTTGAATGCGATCACGTGATACTGTAGGCTATCCCTACAACCTACCTTCTCGCAGCTAGCTGGCACAGTCGGGTCTTGCGAATAAAAAGGTAACGATTTTACAGCCAGATTGAAACATTACACTAGATACAGTAACCCTATCGTTCAACCGATAATAATAATAACAGCCAGCCCTTAGATCGGAGTGTAATGACAGTCGTTTATTTCCGCATTTAGGGTGTTATCTCCTAAATGACAGTACGGGTGTATCGCTATACTACCAGATAGGCCTGTGTATCTGTCTTTGAATAAACATTCAACTGAAGCCGCTTTTAATAATTTCTCCGGTCAGTAGTCGGTCACATCGGTTACATTATTTCCAAAATTCACCGGTCAGGTTTGCGTTACAAAATATCCGATGTTGACAAGAACGACCGACATAATAACGATTCGGATTTGTGAAGATTACAGACAGTGAATAAAGTGGAGAGCACAAGACTGCCTCCCATAATCTCTCGGTTGAGAAGGGATGGGATGGGCATGGGATAGGGCAAGTTCACCGGTTGAATGAGATCTAAGACTTTCTCTGAAGATGGCTGGATTCACAGTGTTAATATGTCAATATGACCAATATATCCAAATCGTATTGTGTGAAAAGATGAATGAATAGGACACACTATCAAAACAGATTTTACTAATTTGATATAGTGGAAGTGATATAAATGTGTTTGAAGTCTTTGTATGCAGTTGATTGACTTGAAATGATCAATTAATAAACTTATTTATTTATCTAACTCCAGTTTTGCCAGTTCCTCTCCTCTGATAGGACTGTGCTGCCCTAGCTTACTTCTTAAACCCATAGAGATTATACAGTTATATATGTATTATTTATATGTATGTATACTGTATTTCTATCAGTGAAGGCTGGTGGAGGTAGACATCGGAGGATGGGCTCATTGTAATGCATTGAATGATATTGGATACCATTCCTCATTCCATTCCATGCACTACAATGAGCCTGTCCCCCGATTTCTATCTCCACCAGCCTCCCCTGCCCTGATCTCTATGCTTCATCCCCTCTCTCCTACAGCATGGCAGAGCCACCCGTCTCTTGCGACTGTTTTGTATCTTTGCCCCCCGGCTCCCACAATGACCACGTGATCTTTGGGAAGAACTCTGACCGGCCCAGAGATGAGGTTCAGGAGGTGGTCTACTACCCTGCTGCCTCCCACCCACCTGGGACCGTGGTGGAGGTAAGAGCCCAGGGGTATTTCACCCAGGGGAGGCTGGTGGAGGTAGAAATCGGAGGACAGGCTCAATGTTATTGGAATGTTATCTGACATGTTGTGTTTGATACCATTCCTCATTCCATTCTATGCATTACAATGAGCCCGTCCTCCGATTTCTACCTCCACCAGCCTCCCCCAACTTCACCTCTCTTCCATGGCGGAGGTAGAGTAAGGCCTCATTTGTAGCGGACTTAGGCTGTGTTTCAGTTGGTAAAGTATTAGGTTACAATAGGTTACTTACTTCCTTTCCTCCCACTGTGGACTATGGTGGTGGAAGTAAGGCCTCCAGTCAGTGTATCTTGGGTGTGTCTCAGTGGAGGCTGGTGAAGGTAGAAAGCAGAGGACGGGTTCTTTGTAATGTATGGAATGGAATGTGGAATGGTGAGCCCGTCCTCTGATTTCTACCTCCACCAGCCTCCCCTGGTGTGTCTCAATAGCTACACTTGCCCCCTTCCATGGTGGTGGTTCAGCCTCTCTGGTTGGCTTGAAGCTTAATTACCTTACTACAAATCTGATTAGAGTTGTTGTACTGGTGAGTGTGAAGGAGTCTGCTAAACTGCTTAAATAATCAATGTAGTTGTGCAGTAGTACTGTAGTTTGGGATTTATTGTGTATGTCTCTCTCTCTCTCTCTGTGTCTCTCTCTCTTTCTCTCTCTCTCTCTGCAGTGCACGTACATCCAGATCCCCCAGGCAGAGCAGACCCATGCTGTGGTCCTGAGCCGGCCAGCCTGGCTGTGGGGGGCCGAGATGGGGGCCAATGAACACGGGGTCTGCATCGGGAACGAGGCGGTCTGGACCCGTGAGCCTGTCACCCCTGGAGAGGCCCTCCTGGGGATGGACATGGTCCGGTAAGTAGTCAGCAGTGTGTGTGTGTGTGTGCATGCATGAGTGTGTCACATTATTACACGGTTATAAACATGGCATAACAATGTCAAAAATACCCTTATATGCTCATCTCTGTCTAAACAAACCACTGTAGGCTCCACAGCAAATGTATATGTAATAGTATAATAAGAACCACAGAGATAATATAGAACACATTCTTATACCTCTATGGTTGTAACAGTGTTACTGTATAACTGTGTAATAACAATGTGACGTTTGATTGACAGGTTGGGTCTGGAGCGGGGGGACAGTGCCTGGGGGGCGGTGAGCGTCATCACGGGTCTGTTGGAGCAGCACGGTCAGGGGGGGCCGTGTCGAGAGGACCCTGAACCCTTCAGCTACCACAACACCTTCCTATTGGTGGACCGTAACGAGGCCTGGGTCCTGGAGACCGCCGGCAGGCTGTGGGTGGCGCAGAAGGTCACAGGTCAGGAAACATAGGTGTTGTTGCACCACTGAAGCTCATTCATTGTGTGGAAAGGCCCAGAACGATTCAGAAGATATCTCTTTTTTAACAGGGTTTATCATTTATATTTCCCAATGTTATGAACAATATATTCTTTAATAGTCTTTCAATCCCAGTATTACAGTTGAAATTGGTGTATATATTGAAATATATGTAAAAATAAATAAAACAAACAAAGTACTTAGGTCCTCCGATGAGGGGGGGTGGGGAGGGTTGTAAATTGAAATTATTGGCAGCATAAAACCAAGGTTTCATGGTTCACACACTCTAAAATCCAGGGTTCAGTGATCATAGAAAATAACGGGTGAATTTCAATTCATGAATTTCGATTCCTGTCGTCAGAGGGGGTGAAGAACATCTCCAACCAGCTGACGATCGGGACGGAGATCTCCGTGGAGCACCCGGAGCTGCGGAGCGTGGCCCAGGCCCAGGGCTGGTGGAGCGGGGAGGGGCACTTCAGCTTCTCTCAGGTGTTCAGCCCAGAGAACCCCCCCGCCAGGATGGAACTGGCCAAGCAGCGCTACCACGGGGGCACACAGCTGCTCCAACAACACGACGGTGAGGGGGGGGGGGGGGTTAGGGTGGGGGGGGGGGGTTAGGGTTAGGGTGGGGGGGGTGTTAGGGTTAGGGTGAGGGGGGGGGTTAGGGTTAGGGTGGGGGGGGGGGGGGGCAAGATCGATATTACTTACAGTAGCACAACTAGTAAATACTTTCTGTTCTTACATCAAAGGAAAGACCAGAGCTTCTGTAGTTCGAACAGGACAAGTGATTCACTGTACTGTACATCAGTGTGTTGAATAAGAGTGAAAAAATAAAATGTTATGTGCAGCATTTGAGTTGAGTTGAAGGAATTTGCTTGGCTATACCTCTAGTTATAGTATAAAATATAAAATGGTAATCTCCTCCTAGATGATGCTGATGATGTCATAGTCTCTCTGCTCTCCTATAGTCTCTGTGACTGCGAAGTGGTGATGATGTCAATCCTGAGGGACAAGCCCAGCAGGATCTGAATGATGATGTCATAGTCTCTCTCCTCTCCTACAGGCTCAGTGACGGCAGAGGTGATGATGTCAATTCTGAGGGACAAGCCCAGCGGGATTTGTATGGACTCTGGAGGGTTCAGGACCACAGGCAGCATGGTGTCCATCCTGCCCAGGGACCCCAGCATGCCCTGCATACATTTCCTCACTGCCACCCCAGACCCATCCAGGTGCGTCACCGGGCCTAGTTCCAAATGAACCCCTATTAACCTACTCTCTACTTTATACATACAGTACACTTGCTCACTGTCCCCTCAGACCCATCTAGGTGCGTCATGGGCCTAGTTCCAAACCAACATCTGACCCCCTACTCCCTAGGTCCTTGTTGGCTGCTTCTTGTGGACTTAAAATTACTGGGTGTGAGAAAAAATGGTGGAAGCAACACCAAGCCAACCAGAGGTCAAGGTGTAGCTATCACCATGAGATTAATGTTCACACTACCAATCCCAATCCTTTTCAAATATACGGTACAAAGAGTCAGTCAACAAGGGTGCAGCATAGGGGGCAATCATTTCATTTGGAATCAGGCCGAAAGTCTGACACCCTCAGGGCGATCTTTAAGTGGTTTAGATTCAGACTCAGATTCTCTCTTTCCCCTTTTATCTCTTTATCTCCTATCTCTTTCCCCCCTGTGGGCAGAACTTTGTCTTGATAGGAGTCTCTCTCTCTCTCTCTCTCTGTTTCGTTTGTCTCCCCTTCTCTCCTCCTCTCACCACCCTTCCCCTCCCATCTTCTCTCCCCTTTTTGTCTTACCCCCCCCCCCCCCCACCACCACCTGCCCCCCCACCCCTCCTTTGGCAGGTCTGTTTTCAAGCCTTTTGTCTTTTCTGAGTGTATGACCCCAGTGTCGAGGGTGGTCTCCCCACAGTACGGCCCAGACGACCCCGTTAAGAAGCAGCCACGCTTCCAGAGTCAGGTGGACCGCCGCCACGACCTCTACAAGGCCCACCAGGGGGCGCTAGATACCATGGAGACCAATCCGGTGTGTAGGGACACAGGGGGTTAAATAGGTCATGATAATAAGCTATGGATATTTCAGTTTTAATAATAATAATACATTTATTGCATTTATATAGCGCCTTTCCAGACAGTCAAAGCGTTGTAAGGGGGAGAACTCCTCCTGGAGTTTTCTGCATTTATGTGTTGGTGTATGAACTAATAAATTCCTATGCACTGTGTTGAAACTTGAAATGGGCATGAATATGATTTGTATGATCATACAAACACTATACAGTGTGTGTGTGTGTGTGTGTGTGTGTGTATGTGTATGTGCGCATGCCTGCTTGCGTGTCTGTGTGCGTGCGTGCGTTTGTGTGTGTGTGTTTCTCTACCCCAGGAGGAATGGTCTGCCCTACAGGAGATCCTGAGGGACTTGGAGAGCCAGTGTCTGAAGGACATCTCTGCCCTGCTCAGTGGAGACCTGCCAGGGGAAGAGCTGGGAGATCTCTTCTTTGACTGCGTGGACGCAGAGATTAAGTTCTACCAGTGAGGAGGTAGGTGTGTGTGTGTGTGTGTGTGTGTGTGTGTGTGTGTGTGTGTGTGTGTGTGTGTGTGTGTGTGTATGTGTATGTGTGTGCAGAGAGAGAGAGAGAGTGAATGTGTGCATTAGAATGCAACACATGATACACTTAACCAATGAGTGTGTTAAACAGAATTACAATACAGCAAAATTCTCATCATAGACGCTAACGCTGCTGAATTGCTCTCTGTTATAGCGCCCTCATGTGGAGAGAGATCGCCAGTGCTTGCAGACCAGCAGGAGATGGCCCCGGCACAGGGACTGTAACATCCTCTGTTCCCTGTCTGACTGGCTCCCGCCTCACCGCAAACACCACCCATGATGCCATTCCATCGTTAACCCTATAGGCTTCATCCCAATATACTACACACAAACATACTACTTAGAACGCAGGGTCAGTAACTCACTCCACTTCTGCACGCAGTGCTCCTCTGAATGTCATAAGGGGACGAATATAGTTGCAATGAATTGAATCGAATTTCCTTCGCTCTTGAGTAGTCTGCTAGTGTGGATATTGGAACACAGGCTTTATTCCAATATTCACACAAGCATACTACTTGGAATAACATGGCCAGTACACAGGACTTTGTAGTATGCCAGTGTGATATTGGAATTGAGCCACAGACATAAACATCATTCTTATCTTTCCATGTGATTGGAGCATTGTAATCGTCGGTGTCACCTAGGGAGCTATGACTGCACCACGTTAGTGTAGAACAGGTCACTATACAGCCATGCTGCAACGTCAAAATGGTCTATCTCGTTTAAATCGATGAGCACATTAATGAGTGATTCTGTCTTAATTCAGTGTTAGGGTTAGGAGAGAGGTCAATGTTCCGTTTAGGGGTCAGGGATAGTGTTTCGATTTATATTTTAGTAGAGAAAGAGGCGTACTTCCTGTTTAGCAGCATGGCCGGATAGTGGCGACCTAGACCACCCAGGAGTGTCTGTATGTAGCGCTGTATGACACATTATACTACTATTGTAAAGATGACATTTGTAAAAATGTGCTGTATCATTGTTGCTAAGTGAATGTATGGCAGGGGAGGCTGGTGGAGGTAGAAATCGGAGGACGGGCTCATTGTAATGCATGGAATGGAATGAGGAATGGTATCATGGTATCAAAACACACTTGTTATCTGACATGCTGTGTTTGATACCATTCCTCATTCCATTCCATGCATTACAATGAGCCCGTCCTCTGATTTCTACTTCCACCAGCCTCCACTGATGTATGGGGGTTCAGTTGACTGGCTGCCCCCCATGGGAACCAACTAATAAAGAATGAGCTCTGTCTACTGATGCTTTTCTGTATTCATTTTAACCAGTTTTTCATCAGGTCTCCAATGAAGAATATTAGGCTAGAATCAGTGTAATGCCATTCATATTGACACATTATAACACTGTTTATAACACATTATACACTGTTTTGAGATTGAAAAGATCAGCATTTGTATTTGCATTGTATTGACATTTTCTTGTATTGACATTTTAATTGACAGTTTTCAAATTAACTGAGGTTCCTGCATGAACCCCCTAGAAAACGCATGTGGAGAAGATATGGGGACCTTCTTTTATATGTATTTATTTATATTTGTATGTATCAATATATCAAGATGGAGGTTTATGCAATGATGTACACAGTACATTCACTGTACACTCACCAAACACTTTATTCAGAACACCTATACACCTTCTCATGGTGGAGGTGGTGTAATGGTGTGGGGAATGTTTTCTTGGTACACTTTGGGCCTGTTAATACCAATCAATCATCGCTTGAATGCCACAGCCTATTTGAGTATTGTTGCTGACCATGTGCATCCCGTCATGGCCACAATTTACCAATCTTCTAATGGTTACTTCCAGCATGATAATGCATCATGTCACAAAGCAAACGTTGTCTCAAACTGGTTTCATGAACATTACAATGAGTTCAGTGTTCTTCAGTGGCCTTTACAGTCACTGAATCCAATAGAACACCTTGGGGATGTGGTAGAACGGGAGATTCACAGCTTGAATGTGCACCTGAAATTGTGTGATGCAATCATGTCATCATGGACCAGAATCTCAACAGAATGTTGACAACATCTTGTGGAATCGAGGCTGTTTTGACAGCAAAGGGAGGCCCTACCCAGTATTAGTATTGTGTTCCTAATAAATAAATTATAATATTTCGTCCTGAAAACGTGCTATATCATAATCCGTCCTGAAGGTGGCGGTAGCGACACATAGTTCTATGATTATATGAATCATAGCACCACCGAAGCAGAGGAAGAGGCGATTTACAGTATTGTGTGATACTGACCCAGCTTGTGTCATCTAGGTTGCATTTAATGTAAACGAAGTCGTTTGCAACTTTTCAAGTTGAAGCAACCTTGCAGCGTGCTTACAAGTTGTTTGACATGTCAAAATGTAGAATGGAACAGTGAACGAACGTGAGTGGCCTACGAGGTGCGACAAAGAATGCCAGGAGGACTCGAGGGGGGCAGCGATGAGGTAAACAAATTGGTGTATCACTGCTTTCTTTATCCGTTAATTAAAACAAATATTGTCAATGTGACAATTCAAGTTTCAATTCAGTTCAAGCCAGGCTTTTATTTTATTTGCAGTAGCCAGCTAAATCCATCCTAATAGCAACTTGTCGACATAATGTGCACGTATTACACAGACAGAGTAGCTTTTTGATTACGTCGCGTTTTCAAAAACCATAATAACAATCGTAAAGTTGATCTTTTTCTTCTACATCATAAAAGCAGTTCCATTCTGTCCCTTTATCAACCTCCCCTTGCGGTTGACAAGACGCTAAGCCTACAGTGACCTCCCATCCCCCTTCTCACTCGGCAGATAAAGTGAGATCCTTGGGACCACCCTACCCGACCCTTAACCCCTACCCTAAACCATACCCCTTACCTAACCTTAACGGTTTGAAATATCAACTTCAATGGGGTGACGTCAGAGTTGGTTCAAAGCATCCCACTTAGCGTTTACCCTCTCATCTGACTCTCTCTTATGTGTTCCAGTGAAGCCCAGCTCAGAAGCACATGAAGACCACTGTATGAACCCAATGGAGCCTGAGTACAGCCAGTGGAGGGAGCCAGGAGACCCGGAAGGAGCTGGCCAACAATGGAACGATGCTACGGAGAGGAGAAGGTTTGACCACCAGGGTATGGCGTTCCCCGGGGACCTCTACAGCAGTGGCTACTCTGGAGGATCATACCCCAGCATGGAGAGGGTTAGTGGGGATTGGGAGTACAGGGACACCCCAGATCGGAGATACAGTGTGGAGATGGATCCATCGTACAAAGACTGGGGGGGACTTAGTGACCCAGTTAGGGGTAGAAGTGCTGCTGTTGTCCCAGACACGGATGCAGATATTGACCCATCACACAGGGCATGGAGGGGTATAAGCAGTCAGATGATGGGTAACAGTGTCAAAGCCTCTCTCGTCCCAGAAACAGACACGGATATGGACCCATTATACAGAGACTGGCAGGGGACAAGCAACCCAGTTAGGCGTAACAATTGTGCTCCCTTGGCCCCAGACATGGATGGGGACATGGACCCATCGCACAGAGACTGGAGGGGACATGGTGACCATGTGAAGGGTAGCAGTGCTGCTCCCCTCACCCCAGAGACTGATGTGGGTGTGGACCCATCTGGAGACTGGAGGAGAGAGAATGGTCCTGCTAGGGGCAGAAATAGTGCTTCTTTTGCCCCCGACATGGAGGAGGATGTGGACCCATTACACCCATTGGACTGGAGGAGACTAAGTGACCCAGTGAGAGGTAACAGTTGTGCTCCCTTTCCCCCAGACAGTGATATGGACCCATCGTACACTGGAGACTGGAGCCGAACAAGCAACACAGATAGGGGTAACAGTGCTGCCTTTTTCCCAGACATAGACGACGTTGATGGGGAACCGGTGGAGCTCAGCGAGGACGATCAGGAACTCGCCCGGAAGAAGAGGGAGCTGGAGGTCATTGAAGAGCAGATCATGTTTAAGAAACTCTCCATCGCCATGAAGAAAGCGGCACCATATTTAAAGGCAAATAAGGACAAACAGAAAACAACTGCCGCGAAGAAACGTCGGACGTTTACCGAGGAAAGGACCGATGGATTTACAGAAAGTCCAGCTGCGCCTCTGAGAGACAGAGTGAACGCCATTTTGAAAAAGCAGACAAGGCCACTTCATCATTCCTCAAAGGTATTTATGTGTTTACTAACTGTATTTATAGATATAGTTTCTGAATTGTTACCCTATCCTGCGGAACTGTAGTGTCCTATGCACTTGTGGTTGCATTGTATGGGTCTATGCCGCTGGTCTAGGATCAGTTAACCCTTCCCCAATCATAAGCGTTTTCTCTTTAGAGATAAACCTCTATGATTTGATAAATAAGACACAAACATTTTTATTTAGTTTGAAGACAATCATTGTCTGCGTATTACCTACAGCCTATGTTGCAGTGTTTTGGGGTTCATATCCAACCAATGAATCTTTTAGGTAATTCAAATACACTTGGACGTCATTATCTTTTGTTGGCATAGCCCGCAATCATGTTGTTGGTGTCAAGGGAAATTATTGACGTCAATTTGAGACGTTTGGGAACCCCTGATCTAAACCTTTTTGACCAGGTGTCTGCCCGGTCGGCTCCTTTTCTGAAGCCTCTCCACCGCCCTCCCAAAGTGGTGAAGAGCTTTGTGGAGAGGATGAACAAGTCCATCCTGCGTAAAGATGGGCATCTGAAGAACAGCCCTCCTCTGGACCATAATGAAGAGGGCGATGAAGACCACCCTCTGAAACTCAGAGTGAGGGCACTAATGCAACAGCGACGTCATGCCGGTTCGGTACATCAACTGAATGGAAAAGTAATGTATTGTAGCTGTAGCTAGCTTGCTATCTAGCGTACCTTACCTGCTAGGATCGAGTTTCAAGAGTCTCGCTCTCTTTCTTTCTCACATACACACAAGCACACAGGGACTCTCTTTCTCTATCTCTCTCTCTTTCTCTTTCTCGGCTTTTCTTTTGTGGTATAGATTTGATGTAAATATTCTGCCACATCTGTCACAAATTTGTAATGTATATAGGTGTCATAAATTGCTGATATTCATTCTTCAGTCTAATCAGATCCGTCTTGTCAGGTTCTTGATGTTGGCCCCATCACCACCACCACCAGCCAGATTCAGATCCCCATCAACAAACCCATAGAGCAGAACCCTGCAGCCAAGGGCTTCCAGCGCTTCCTCAACCTCCTTAACAATGGAGTCGACCTCAACCTGCTCTCCAAGATCGTCAACGATGTAATACTTTTATTATTTTTTATTTTTTCTCTGTTTTATATTTATTTTTCCTGTATTGTATCATATCTATGTTTGAAATGTGCTTTATAAATACAGTTTCATTTGATTTGAATAAAGGACGTTCCGACGGTTGATGGCATGGATCTGCCTCCTGGTACGCCCTCTCTGCTCCAGAGACAGGAGGCTCCAACACGGAGCTCTCTGGAACACCAGCGTCAGAGTGGGCCTCACGGCGGAGCTCCAAAAGAGCACCGCGGCCTCTCACTCAGCGGAGAGAAGAGTAGGGCCGGCCAGCCTAATCTAGTGGAGGACCAACGGCACTCACTTTCGGACAATAAATCCCCCTTGAGCAAAGACAGTAGAGGCAGCCATTTTGGCTCAAAGAGCAGATCCAGGTCTCCTTCGGTAGCAGCGGTTGAGGAGATGAAGAACAAGAAGAAGAAGAAGGTGAGGCCTGAGGACGAGCAGCAGTTTGGGCGGCTTCAGAACCTGCTACAGGCCATCGGGTTGGACCTGGGGGTGGAGGAGTTGGGCCAGCTGACAGACAGAACCCAGGAGAGGCTGTATGGGAAGAAGGAGGGTGGAGAGAAGGAGAAGAAGAAGAGAGAGAAGAAACGTTCACCCAGAAGCCATAGTAGCTCTACCTCGTCATCGGGAAGCTCTAGGAGTCCCAGCACTCCTCGCCGCCGGAATTCTTCAGGAAAGGTTTCCGGAGAAAGAGACAGAGACAGGACTGACAGAGACAAAGAGAGAGACAGGTCGAATTGTGATAGAGAGAGATACCAGGATAGAGGGAGATCTGAGAGAGACAGGGACAGACAGAGAAGCAGAGATGGGGATAGAGGGAGAGACAGATCTGATCGAGACAAATACAGAGAGAGAGATGGGGACAGGGACAAATCCTGGGAAAGCTCAGTCCCACCTTACCCCTACCCCACCGAATCCGTGCCCCACCCCGTGCCCCACCCTGCCCACGCCTCAGTCCTGTCAACCTACACGACCACCCAGTACTCTCCGTACATGGCTTACTACAGTAGTCACTACACCAGTGCCTTCCCCCCTGCCTGGCCGGGGTATGCCTCTACCGGTACCACCCCCCCCTTCCCCTACCCCTACCCCTACCCCCACCCAGACCCATGCCAGCTCAGGTTACTCCCTCCCGCTGACCCCCCGCCATGGTATCACAGTGGTTCTCCGGCTGAAGCGTATGCATCGCACAGCCGAACAGCCAGACCCAGCGTTCTTATAGAGGTGAACCCAGACCCGTCCCTGAGTGAGGGTATGCAGTCTGGGCTGTCCGCCCCCCGAGGGCTGCAGATGAACGCCCAGAGGTCGAACGTGAACCTCAATAACCTGACTCAAGTAAAAAAGAAATTGAGAGGCAGGGCACAAAAACACATAAGACACGCGCTGAGGAGGAAGCTTTTGCAAGAGCAGAAAGGTGCAGTGGTCAAGGTGGTTTCTCAGATAGCCCCAGAGACAGCTGCAAAGGATTCTGGGTCTGGGACCCCCTTTGAACTTCACCTGCTTTGGGACGCTGCCGTGGAATCTGACCCTCAGATGGCAGCAGGCACCGCAAATAATTTTGGGGCCCCGTGTCATACAGCGTCCGCGAAACGACGAAGGGAAAGACGAAGGGAAAGACGTTACTGGGCGCAGTGGCAAAAAAGAGTCGGTGCTCAGGTGGCCCCTCAAGAGGCTGCAAAGGATTCTGGGACGAAGATAGTGCTAAAAGAACTAGAAAGGGAGGAACAAACAGTGATGCCAGTCTGGGAGAAACTGCTGGCTAAAGTGGCGAGTGTGGAACCCCAAATGGTTGCCAAAGTCCCTGGTGACTGCCCTGGACTAGAAACAGAGGCTGCGGCAAGGGAGGAGAAGTCTATGACCGAGGACGAGATGAAGGCCAAACTGAAGAAAAAGGTTTGTGACATCATCACGTTGTTTAGAATTCACAAGGTTTCTAGTGTTCCGTCTAATATTTTTTCGGCAAAATGTCAGTTGCTTTGTCACTGTTAGAAGTACTGTGTTTGGTGTGAATGAATCAAAATACGTTTCTTATCAAATATGTTTGCTTTGTATTTGTAATTTTTCAGCTTGAGGAGTTCAACTCGAAAATGAAGCAGAGAACGACCGAACCAAAAGAAAACCCACCCGAAAACCCAACTTAACCTCAAATGCTGGATATTGTAAGTAAAACAAAACACAACCTAGAAATAATATGAATTTTCCATTTGCAGTTTGTGTTTTCACTGAACTAACTAATGATGTAATCAACTAACAACAATTCAACAATTTCAGTTGTGAAAGTTGCACAATGATTTTCAAATAAGAATATATAACACACACCGTATCTCTTTTTTTGTGTTTTTATCAGATTTTCACAAGGACACCCAGAGCTCATCTTCCACCATGAATCTACTGCCAGCCCATCCAGACCTTGTGGAGATCAGTTGTCTCCATTGTCTTTCGTCAGGTGTGTGGACAGTCATTATATCTGTCGTGAGACAATGGTTACACCTGCACTGATATAAATGCCTCATGGACACACATTTTTTTTTTTTTAACAGAAGAGAAACTGTCTAGGGGGGTAGTGGGGCTGGAGAGGTCTTTAGGAGGGACAATGAAGATGTAGTCTGAAGAGATTGGTGACATGGGAGAATTTCGGGAGATTGAACACCAGACGGGCGGCAGCATTCTGGATGAGCCTGATGGCGGAGGCAGGGAGCCCGGCCAAGAGTCCGTTGCAGTAGTCAAGGCGGGAGATCACAACTGTCTAGACCAAGAGTTGTGTTGCTTCTCTTGTGAGGAATGGACATATCCTTCTGATGTTGCAGAGGAAGAAACTACAGGAGCGTGCTGTCGCTGTGATGTTCGCTGCAAGTGGTTGTCAAGGATCACCCAAGATTCTTGGCTGTCTGGGAGGAGGTCACTGTAGAGTTCTCTACTGTGATGGAGAAGTCTTGGAGAGGGCAGGCTTTCCTAGGGAGGAAGAGCAGCTCAGTCTTGTTAAGGTTGAGCTTGAGGTGGTGGGCTGACATCCAAGCAGAAATGTCTGCAAGACACGCAGAGACACGTGTTGCCACCTGTGAGTCAGAGGGGGGGAAAGAGAGGATGCGTAACCAGGCCAGCCCAGTACAGCTCAGCTCGGTTCTGCTCTGTAGTGTGAATTAGGGTTATGGCAGCCGTACTACAGTATTGTATTTCACCTGCTGGGGTCAAATAGTTCTAGATTTGTAACAGTTCTACTTCCACTATGCTTCAAGAGTAGTTGAATATGTTCCTCTCTTTAGATTTGTAACAGAATTGATACTACCATAGGAGTCTTCAAGCCATAAGTGTTAATCCCAGAAAACTGAAGCCACGCCCCTTTACTGGGGTATGGAAGTCAAGTTTCCCCATTGACCACCACTACAAATAGCTTACCGTTGGCCACTTTCAACATTTGCTGCCTCATAGTTAAAAAGATGATTGTACCCCAGTGGAAAACGCTTTGGAAAACGCACTTTCGTACCTCAGTAGAGAGCTGTGAAACGTTTGAGGCTCAATCCTGGTCCTGGAGGGCTGCAATGGGTCCAGGTTTTTGTCGCAGCCTAGTGCAGATCCATTACACCTGATTGAACTAATCAACTGATCATCCAAGATCTTGATTAGCTGAATCAGGTGTGTCAGTGCTGAGCTGGAACCAAAACCTGCAGCACTGCGGCTCTCCAGGACCAAGAGTGAGGATCATAAATGAGGCTTCATATTGAAGTTAGTTTTCAGTGTATGTCCAGTTGTTATTGTTTATTATCTGTATTTATGCTGCATTAATTTGCTCCTCTGAACTAGGAAGCTAGGACATTTTATTACACTGCAACTCAGAGAATTCAGAGTTTCTCACTCGGTCTGAGCTAACTCAGAATTAGCCAATAGGGAGCCCTATACCAAATCCTACGCTAAATCTTGGTGGGAAGATTATAGTTTCCGAGGAGCACTTGAATGCACCGTTAGTTCACGGCTAAGGACATGTATCAACACAATAATAATAAGTCTGTTGATTTTGGTGGACCTCACTCAAAGCCTGCTAGCTGAGTGACCAGTTTTTCACTCCCAAGCTCAGCCAGCTCTCCAGTTTCTATGGACCCTTCCCCACTTTATACTGTATTATATATCAAATTGAATAAATAATAATTTCTTTGTTTATCAGTATTTTAAGTGTGGACTAAAGTATTTACGCCTAAATGAAGTGAGTGGTGTTCCGTTGTCAGACGGAACATACCGGTGAACACATTCCATTGATGTACAGTAGATTTTTGCACTTTGATATTTTCAGTGATGTTGAGTGAACAGAATGCTTCAGGGGCTAAATTGTGTATGTTTATATGTATGTTAGTGTGCATTTATGTCTGTGCCTGTTTGTTGGAAAAGATGCATTCTAAAGTACTGTATTTCACAAGTAAAACATGACGGTACAACATTCAGTCATACCCCAAAGTGCTGATTTGAGAAGACAGAACCCAAAGTGCTTGTTGTTTGAGAGCAATAAATAGTAACATTGTTGACCATCACCCAAGTGCTCTTTGTGTGACGGTGAGAGGCAACCACAACACAGAGTGGCTAACTGAAGCGTAGTGCTCGATTACCCCAGGCCGGGTTAACATATAGTTTATTCATGATGTCTACATTATTGGGACAGTGGCCACTGCTGATTCCAGTTCCACTTCCACAACTACTGTACTGTAGCTAACAAAATATAACTTCCCCATATGATTGTGTGTGGGGAAGTTATACATTTTGTTAGCTACAGTACAGTAGTTGTGGAACTGGAAGTGGTCAAAATGTCTGCAAGACACGCACTGCTATGCAGATGACTCCACCCCTTAAAGGGAGACAAAGCGTCATAAAGGGAGACATAGAGAAAGGGTTGAGTCATCTGGACCAGGATTCCCAAGGACAGATAGGGTAAGACTTATTTTTCTTATTTTACTTTGATTACTTTGATATCTATTAGTATTATTTACTTTAAATTTCGTTAACTTCTTTACTCATATCTATTTACTTTTACTCTAATTTCTGTAATTTCTTTTTTACTTTAATATTTTGTTTATTTACTTTAAATTTCGTTTAACTTCTTTACTCCTTATATTTACTTTAGTATTTCGTTACTCCTATATATTTACTTTTACTCTAAACTTTACTTTAAGTGCTTTAGTATATTTCAATTTCCCCTTTGGCCTTTACCATGGCAATGGAAGTCATAATCAGAGCCTCGAAATGGGTAGTGGGTGGGGAAAGGTTGCAGGGAGGGCTGCGCCTCCCACCAATCAGGGCTTACATGGATGACATGACAACTATGACATCAACAGCCCCTTGTACTAGGAGGCTACTGGATAAACTAAATAGCAACCTAGAATGGGCTAGGATGAAAGTGAAGCCAAGCAAGTCTAGGAGTATCTCCATTGTCAAAGGGAAGATAGCTGATAAAAAGTTTTTCATTGGTGGGGAAGTGGTTCCAACAGTGTTAGAGAAACCGGTTAAAAGCTTAGGAAGATGGTATGACGCAAGCCTCAATGACAAGAGTCAATGTGAGGAGTTGAGGCAGGAGATGATTCAAGGCATCAAAGGTATAGATAAGTCAGGGCTCCCAGGCAAGCTAAAGTTGTGGTGCCTACAGTTTGGATTGTTGCCTCGGCTGATGTGGCCACTGACAGTTTACGAGGTTCCCATATCGAAGGTTGAAAAAATGGAAAGGTTGATTAACTCTAATATTAGAAAGTGGCTTGGAGCCCCGCGCTGTCTGACCAGTGTGGCCCTGTATGGAAAGGGCATGCTAGAGCTGCCGATTTCTAGTCTGACAGAGGAATTTAAATGTGCCAAGGCTAGACTGGAAATGACTCTAACCCAGTCAAAGGACCCAGTTGTTAGAAGTGCAGCGCCCATAGTTAAAACTGGAAGGAAGTGGAAGCCTAAAGAGGCAGTGCAACAGGCACAGGCAGCCCTTAGCCATAGGGATATCATTGGGCAGGTTCAGCATGGACGTGGAGGTCTAGGGCTGTGTGCAGGAAAACCTGTGTGGAGTAAGGCAACAGCAGTAGAAAGGAGGAAACTGGTAGTGGAAGAAATACACAGACAGGAGGAGATGATAAGATGTACAAGGGCGGTGGCACAGGCAAAACAAGGCCAGTGGGTAAACTGGGAGAGTGTAGTGAAGAGAAGCTTGAAGTGGAAGGATTTGTGGAGCATGGAGGCAAGCAGAATTAAATTTATCGTAGGGGCTACTTATGACGTACTGCCATCTCCCCAAAATCTTAATCAATGGTTGGGTGAGGATGCTGCCTGCCCGTTATGTTCCAGCGTATGCACACTTAGGCATATAATGACTGGGTGTAGAATCAGTCTTTCTCAAGGGCGATACACGTGGCGTCACAATCAAGTGTTGAAATGTTTAGCTGCTGCAGTTGAGGGAAAACGGCTAGAAGTAAACTCGCTAGCTAGTAGTGGCCAGCGGAAAGACATTGCATTTATAAGAGAGGGAGAGACTGGCGTAAGGAGGCCAGGGCGCAGCTGCGCGCAGGGACAGTTGCGAACTGGCGCAGATTGGAAGTTAAAGGTAGATTTAATTGAACAGCTAATCGTACCGGCTGAAATTGCTAGCACTAATTTGCGGCCAGACATGCTGCTGTGGTCTGAAGCACAGAAGCTAGTTTATATTATCGAACTCACGGTCCCTTGGGAAGACCGGGTTGACGAGGCTTATGAACGAAAGAAAGCTAAATATGCAGAATTAGCGGCAGACGCGACACAGCGTGGGTGGACCGCTTTTGTTCGCCCAGTGGAAATTGGTTGTCGAGGATTTGTGGCCAAGACAACCTATGCACTGCTAACGGAGCTGGGTATTCGCGGACGAGAATTGAAACTGGCGATAAAGAATATGTCGGTAGCAGCGGAGAGCGCTAGCCAGTGGCTGTGGCTGAGGCGGAAGATCAGTAGCTGGGGTTCCCGTTAAAGGTAAGATGCAACAGCGACTTGACTAGAGCATGAGGTAGCATAGCTTGGCATTGTTTGGCTATATTAATGAGAAGGCATCGTGTCATATTGTGGTGGTGAGGGGTTTTGTACTGCCATTGTTTGGCTATATTTATGAGAGGATATCGTGTCATAGTGTGGTGGGGGGGGTTAGTACTGCTAGCCAGTGTAGGCTAGCCATGAAGTTGCACGGACACAAACATTCCCCCACAACATAAATAAAGGGCACACTCACCCCTCCTTTCCCTAATCCGGGACCGTATCCACCCGGGGGCTTCCCCACCTCTAACCCTTCCCTCTACCCTAAATTAGGGTTTGAATCCCTGCATCTACACTTATATAAAGACATAAACATAAACACATGCACACACTATTTAGGCCCCCACATACAC
This sequence comes from Argentina silus, assembly GCF_951799395.1. Classification (NCBI taxonomy): domain Eukaryota; kingdom Metazoa; phylum Chordata; class Actinopteri; order Argentiniformes; family Argentinidae; genus Argentina; species Argentina silus. Next base: position 6,627,909 of record NC_139676.1, read on the forward strand.
CGTTCCCTTACCTTACAGAAAACATTTACCCTAGATAGGGCATCACACACACACACTGATGGGGTGGGTAGGCTGATAGGTTGGTTGTAGGGTTTAAATTAAAGATAGTATTGAGGTAGTGGTGTTGAGGGGGGTGTTTCCAGGACGCTGGACTACACAGTTAAGCCTTCTCGAGGTGTCGTGGGCCTAACTTAACGAAACACCGGTGACAGAAGGTGCCCACTTGATAACCCCAATGACATGCTGCTTACCTCAGTTGGCTAGAGTAGGTAACCGGTGAATGGTACCACCTGAGGAATGACTCCGTAGACCTATGACGGCGTAGCCTGATGTTTGCTATGGTGTTGCATCGAATGGTGGATATATCACTCGCTTTGTTGGTTTGATTTGGCCTTCTACATCTGTTTTACCTTGGATCATGGCACAAGGGATTATAACATCTTGTCCTGTGTATTAATAAATATTTTCGTTTATTTACTTTTAATTTTCATTAAGTACTTTGATTTATTTTTTAACCCGTGGATTTACTTTAATTCGTTTTTATCCTTTTTATTTATTTACTTTTAAATCCCTATATTGATATCTAGTATTGCAATGCTGTAACGCTTAACAGCTTTAATAAAGAACAAATCGGCAATTAACAGAAAAAAGTATTTTAGTTCTTAGTACTTTACTTGGAAAGGAGATCAAGAGTCATCGGGCTGAGGGCACGGTGATATGCCGGACTGAGTCGTCATATCGGGCGGACACCTCAAAGTACCCAATCTACACTGTGTATGACACATGTAATGGACATTACAAAATGATTTTATAAGATTTCAATACATTTCTGGTACCACTCTACACTCACACTCGCGTATACCACTCTACACCAGGGCCGTGGACAGACATTTTGGGGGGCAGGGGCTCAAGCAAAAAAAAGGGCAGGCACTCACCCCACTGACACGCACTATTCCCACCCCGATGCTGTCACACCGCCGCCATCCATAATCACACACTATGTTCATAACATGGGACCTGTTTAACCTGTTTGGGTTATGATGTGACAAGTGTTAGTTAGTTAGTTACTGCAGGCTGGAAACTATGTGTGCGAGTTTGCGATGTTGACACTGGACTGGTAGATCTCGGGAGGTTGGCGACTTGAAAAGTAGATCAAAAAAGAAAAAAGTAGAGTCAAAAAAGGTTGGGCACCCCTGCCCTACAACGTACAAGGCGCTAGTAGCAAAGGGAGATAGGAATGGAATCTATTCAGGAGCTTTTGTTGACCATTCTGGAGGAGCTGAAGGCAAACCAACTGGAGACTTTCAAGAGTTATCTGACTTGGAACAAAGTCCCTACCATTTCAAGGTGCGAGCTTGAAAATGCTACGATATTAAAATTAGCGGACCAGCTTGTGCAGCACTACTGCGAAGATGCGGCTGTGGAGATCACTTTGAAGATCCTGAAGAAGATGCACCTGAACAGTCTCGCTGACAAATTAGATAATAACTACAGAAGGGGTAAGAAGTGTTTGGAGATTTATTGTAATATGTGAGCTTGTGATTTATGACGTCAGTTTTCCCACTCTGACACTTAGTGGGTCCCGCGTGTGCCGGTGTATCAGTCTGTATTCCCATGTGAAGTAATGTTCGCCCACTCTAAATTGATGGCTAACTGACATGTCATATTGTGTTCAGTCATTTTAATGAAACATTTAACATGAGTATAACTGTTATGCATTAATTAATGTTATCCCAGTTTGTTAGTTAAATACCAAAAGTAGCCTATGTTATTTTCTTGTGAAATGTCGTGATGTCAGCTCTTCCTTCACGTACCAGTCTTAAGGCGAACGCACGTGCTGACGATATGTAACAATACACTACTCAGAGCCAGTCCTCGCCACCAACGCCAGCCAGGACAGTTGTGATTCATAATCAAACTGTTAGGACCTGTTAGGAAGGATGCAACTTAATGGCATTCAAACAGACCATACCTTTCCAGTATGTACACTTCCTAAGTGTGGCATGGTTCATGCTCTACAGATTGTATCACCCTGTCTTCAACAGAAATTCACACAGACATCACATAGACCCTAGTCTTCAATCTTTATTCCAGGAACAGGAATAACAAAACATAAAACACATGCAATAAATAATTTAAATGAATAATTAAAATAAATAAAAAGGAATAAATACGCCTATATAAAGAAAACATCTCTATAAGTTAATGAATGTAAACCTAGCCATATAGCTAAACACCTGTTTAAACAACATAACAAACATTAAAATAAATAAACATTACAAAGAAAAACAATGATACGCCTAAATAATAGAAAAGGGGGTGACTAATCACTAAACTACCAAAGCTATGCAAAACGTAACTTGCTTCAGAAATGAATTGTATGTGTCCAATATGTAACTTATGAAATTACATGAGTCACTTTCTCAGAGAAATGTTCGCTCAAATGAGCGAACATTTCTCTGAGAGAAATTTGAGCGAACATTTCTCTGAGAGAAATTGACAACTGGCTTGACAACTGGCTTTAACAGCTGGTGTCGCGGTTTCTTCTGCTGGAAACTTTCCCTTTCGTGTTGCTGTCAGTGCGAGGTTTCTTCCGCTGGAAAAAACAGCTTCAAGGAAACATGCAATGGCATAATTTGTATTGCAGGGCTAACTTGAAAAAGAGACTGGTCTCAATGTGACTCCCTTTTAAAATAAAATAGTCATATTGCGTTCATTCATTATAATGAAAGTTTACATTTACATTTATGGCATTTAGCAGACGCCTTTATCCAAAGCGACATACAACAAATACATTCGTTTAAGTAAGTGAATCATCTATCCTTTAGTCATCATAAGAAAAAGTAATCAATGCTCAGACCAGGGGCCAGGGTCCATAGGCAGTCACAATGCTAGAAGTATTAACATGAATATAACTGTTTCATGTTATGCATTAATTTGTTATCCCAATTTGTCAGTTTAATACCAAAAGTAACCTATGTTATTTTCTTGTGAAATGTCGTGCTGTCAGCTCTTCCTTCATTTACCAGTGTTAACGCGAACGCACGCGCTGACGATATGTAACGCTACACTAACTCACAGTCGTCACCACCGACGGCAACATTTTGGATTTACACGCCATCGGTTCGCTTTAGTCGTTTGATGGTCAATCACAGCATTGGGTGTAACCTTTTCTTGACAGCGTATACTCCTCTATGAACGACTCCTGCCTGAGAGCAGATGTACAGTCGTCAGTTACACTTTTATCATCCCATGCTTTATACCAATGGAATCTGTTCAGGAGCTTTTGTTGACCATTCTGGGGGCTCTGAAGGCAAACCAGCAGGAGACTTTCAAGGGTTATCTGACTTGGGACCAATTCCCTACCATTTCAAGGTGCGAGCTTGAAAATGCTATAATATTAAACTTAGCGAACTACTGCAAAGATGCGGCTGTGGAGATCACATTGATCACATTGATTCACATTGTCATGAAGATCCTGAAGACGATGCACCTGAACAGTCTCGCTGACAAATTAGATAATAACTACAGAAGAGGTAATTAGTGTGTGGCGATTTATTGTAACATATGAGCTTGTGATTTATCACGTCCATGTCCCCCCCCTTTTCTCTCTGTCTTTCTCTCCCTGAAGGGATAGGTGACGCCAACACGTCACAGAAGCGAACATGGGAAAAGAGGGACGATCACTCTGGCATGTGAGTGGAGATTGAGTAGCCTATGATAACGCTATACTTACGGTGCCTTTTGTATTTCATAATTTCCATGAACTGATTGATATGAATTGGACTGAAGTGAATACATGTGTACAACAATGTAAATACAACAATGTGTGTGACTGTTTCAGGTCGGTCCAGCCTTATGAGAAGCGGCCTTGTGTGCATGCAAAGATCTCTCAGCATGAGGACGAGGAAGAGGTACAAGTAGTCGCCATTTCTTTACTGTAGGCTAAAATGCAATGTGTGTGTGTGTGTGTGTGTTTGTGTGTACTACATTGCCTAATACTGTATGCGTATCAAATAATAAGGCCAGTGTAAAAATGCAGGACTCAACATCAGCTTTGTTTAGAAATTGCATTATTACATTACCTCACAGAATTAACTTCCATACTAATTGATGTCATGAAATAAACCATGTTTGTTGTTCAGGTACCTACAGATACGCCTGCTGATTTCCTGCTAAATGGCACTCTGAAGGAGCTGTCCCCGGCAATGTTGGAGAAGTTCCGTTGGTGCTTGACTAAGGGTCATTGGGACTTTCCTCCCATCTCAAAGAGGAAACTGAGGAAAGCCAGCAGACAGGCCACAGTGGAGAAGATGCTGGACCGATACGGCCCCGAGAACGCTGTGAAGATCACAGTGAAGATCCTGGTTGGGATGGACCTGAAGGACCTCGCCTGCAAGTTAGAGTCTAACTACAGAGGAGGTAATGAATTAGCTAGACATTTTGAATGTGATGGATCTTATGGTGTATGTGTTAACCACTACAAAGGGGAAGTGGAAACCCTGTGGCTTTTTTACGTGTGGGTTAGGGTTACATTTTAAGAGCACTTGAATTACATTGCTGTGTGTGTGTGTGTGTGTGTGTGTGTGTGTGTGTGTGTGTGTGTGTGTGTGTGTGTGTGTGTGTGTGTGTGTGTGTGTGTGTGTGTGTGTGTGTGTGTGTGTGTGTGTGTGTGTGTGTGTGTGTGTGTGTGTGTGTGTGTGTGTGCGTCTCTCTTCCTTAGCAGGAGGGATCGTGGAGATGGACAGGAGGACAGCCGTTTCCTACACAAGTGGAGAATCTTCTGTCTCTCTCCATCCTTCCACCCCAGCTTAGAATGGGGTCTGAGATGTCGTTGTTTGTGTATATATTAGACATGGAGATATGGTACTGATGCGGGGCATGTGGTGTAATACTCAATCCCAACACAAGGCGAAGACCTAGTCTCACTACCCCTATCCATTTAACAATCGGCTTCATGTGATAGAGCATTAAATACATCTTCCATGTAAAAACTCATAGTAATACTTTACTGATGATTTTTGTCCTTAACCTGGCTGTTATCGATTCACCAAGAAGTATTTAGTTCCCTTACTTGGATATTAGTATTACCAGGTGGGCATTCATCGTGGATACATGTTTTAACCACTTTACTTAAACACACACACCGATTCAACTGTATGCTCTGGATTGCTGGCGTTGTTGTTTGTTGCACGTTTAATCTCTGATCTATTGGCTGTATTTCAACGTCTCAGGGAGATCAATCTATTCCGTATGACTCAGGGAATGTATGTATGCATGTATGTATTTCACTAGTGTTGATTTTGCATTTGGTATGATCTGTGTTTTTTTATTGTTCAGGATAGTATAAAATAGGTGCATTAAGTCGATCAGGACTCCTGTGTATGTATGTATGTTCAGCACATGTAATAAGCATTGCATTTTATAACAATTTGTGTAATTGTAGCGGATACAGGGTCATTCAATCAGACTGGCCTAACATTTTAATTTATTAATTACTACTTAAAACAAAGAAAAGCCTGCTTCTTGTATGTGCACCCAACTGCCTTTATGTTGACCTTCAGTGTATGTTCAGTTGTTATTGTTTAATGTGCTCCTTGAAATTAGAACATTTTGTGACTCTGCAACTCACGTTCCTCTGAGAATTCAGAGTTTCCCACTCAGTCTGAGCCATCTCTATACTGAGCTAAAGTATTTACTCCTAACTAGAGTGAGTGGAATGACACATTCCATTGATGTACAGTACATTTTTGCATATATTGATATTTTCTCTGATTCAGTGATGTTGAATTAACAAAATTCTTTCATAAACAGGGCCAAGATTTGTATGTTTATATGTATGTTAGTTTGCATTCATGTCTGTGCTTCTGTTTGTTGGAAGGGATGCATTCTAAAGTACTGTATTTCAAATCAGTACAACATGACACAGAACAATATGAATGTTATCTCCAAACACAAGAGTACGAAACACAAGTTATTGTATTATAAGTTGTGTTTTACATCCTTTTACTTATTTTGAGAATTCAAAAATAAAATCAACACTTTTACAAATACAACACTGGTTCTGTTGTACAAAACCCAGATGAATACACCTCTGAATAAATTACACAAACAGCCATAACAGGAGTCTCTTTGAACACCGCGATCCAAAGCGTCACATATCTAGCAGTTGTTGGGAGTGCCACATGTGTTGCCTTATAGTACTTCAAGAATAGGAGCGCTGTGTTAGTGTGTGTGTGTGTTTGTTTACGCATGTGTGCATTTAACTTTGCGTGTGTGTGTGTGCCATGGACAATGTGTGTATGCATGAGTGAGTCTGTGTGTGGGTGTGTGTGTGTTGCTCCATGACTCCATTTAAAGCTCATCCCTCTCCTCTCCCTCACACAGGCAGGATGATCGCTGGCTGTTCATGTAGGGTCTGCAGCCCAGAGTCCACACTGTGTTGAACAGAGTGTCTGCTACCGTCTCACAAGCTGAAGAGAGAGAGAGACAGACAAAGAGAAAGAGGGAGACAGAGAGAGAGAGACAGAGATGTAAAATGTAATGTAAGATGTAAGAGAAAAAGAAGGTGAGGCCTGAGGACGAGCAGCAGTTTGGGCGGCTTCAGAACCTGCTACAGGCCATCGGGTTGGACCTGGGGGTGGAGGAGTTGGGCCAGCTGACAGACAGAACCCAGGAGAGGCTGTATGGGAAGAAGGAGGGTGGAGAGAAGGAGAAGAAGAAGAGAGAGAAGAAACGTTCACCCAGAAGCCATAGTAGCTCTACCTCGTCATCGGGAAGCTCTAGGAGTCCCAGCACTCCTCGCCGCCGGAATTCTTCAGGAAAGGTTTCCGGAGAAAGAGACAGGACTGACAGAGAGAGAGACAGGTTGAATTGTGAGAGAGAGATACCAGGATAGAGGGAGATCTGAGAGAGACAGGGACAGACAGAAAAGCAGGGACAGACAGAGAAGCAGAGATGGGGATAGAGGAAGAGACAGATCTGATCGAGACAAATACAGAGAGAGAGATGGGGACAGGGACAAATCCTGGGAAATCTCAGTCCCACCTTACCCCTACCCCCACCCAGACCCATGCCAGCTCAGGTTACTCCCTCCCGCTGACCCCCCGCCATGGTATCACAGTGGTTCTCTGGCTGAAGCGTATGCATCGCACAGCCGAACAGCCAGACCCAGCGTTCTTATAGAGGTGAACCCAGACCCGTCCCTGAGTGAGGGTATGCAGTCTGGGCTGTCCGCCCCCCGAGGGCTGCAGATGAACGCCCAGAGGTCGAACGTGAACCTCAATAACCTGACTCAAGTAAAAAAGAAATTGAGAGGCAGGGCACAAAAACACATAAGACACGCGCTGAGGAGGAAGCTTTTGCAAGAGCAGAAAGGTGCAGTGGTCAAGGTGGTTTCTCAGATAGCCCCAGAGACAGCTGCAAAGGATTCTGGGTCTGGGACCCCCTTTGAACTTCACCTGCTTTGGGACACTGCCGTGGAATCTGACCCTCAGATGGCAGCAGGCACCGCAAATGATTTTGGGGCCCCGTGTCATACAGCGTCCGCGAAACGACGAAGGGAAAGACGTTACTGGGCGCAGTGGCAAAAAAGAGTGCTCAGGTGGCCCCTCAAGAGGCTGCAAAGGATTCTGGGACGAAGACAGTGCTAAAAGAAGTAGAAAGGGAGGAACAAACAGTGATGCCAGTCTGGGAGAAACTGCTGGCTAAAGTGGCGAGTGTGGAACCCCAAATGGTTGCCAAAGTCCCTGGTGACTGCCCTGGACTAGAAACAGAGGCTGCGGCAAGGGAGGAGAAGTCTATGACCGAGGACGAGATGAAGGCCAAACTGAAGAAAAAGGTTTGTGACGTCATCACGTTGTTTAGAATTCACAAGGTTTCTAGTGTTCCGTCTAATATTTTTTCAAGTTCAACTCGAAAATGTTCAACTCGAAGTTCAACTCGAAAATGAGTTCAACTCGAAAATGAAGCAGAGAACGACCGAACCAAAAGAAAACCCACCCGAAAACCCAACTTAACCTCAAATGCTGGATATTGTAAGTAAAACAAAACACAACCTAGAAATAATATACATTTTCCATTTGCAGTTTGTGTTTTCACTGAACTAACTAATGATGTAATCAACTAACAACAATTCAACAATTTCAGTTGTGAAAGTTGCACAATGATTTTCAAATAAGAATATATAACACACACCGTATCTCTTTTTTTGTGTTTTTATCAGATTTTCACAAGGACACCCAGAGCTCATCTTCCACCATGAACCTACTGCCAGCCCATCCAGACCTTGTGGAGATCAGTTGTCTCCATTGTCTTTCGTCAGGTGTGTGGACAGTCATTATATCTGTCGTGAGACAATGGTTACAACTGCACTGATATAAATGCCTCATGGACACAAAATATTATTTTTTTAACAGAAGAGAAACTGTCTAGGGGGGTAGTGGGGATGGAGAGGTCTTTAGGAGGGACAATGAAGATGTAGTCTGAAGAGATAGGTGACATGGGACAATTTCGGGAGATTGAACACCAGACCGGCGGCAGCATTCTGGATGAGCCTGATGGCGGAGGCAGGGAGCCCGGCCAAGAGTCTGTTGCAGTAGTCAAGGCGGGAGATCACAACTGTCTGGACCAAGAGTTGTGTTGCTTCTCTTGTGAGGAATGGACATATCCTTCTGATGTTGCAGAGGAAGAAACTACAGGAGCGTGCTGTCGCTGTGATGTTCGCTGCAAGTGGTTGTCAAGGATCACCCAAGATTCTTGGCTGTCTGGGAGGAGGTCACTGTAGAGTTCTCTACTGTGATGGAGAAGTCTTGGAGAGGGCAGGCTTTCCCAGGGAGGAAGAGCAGCTCAGTCTTGTTAAGGTTGAGCTTGAGGTGGTGGGCTGACATCCAAGCAGAAATGTCTGCAAGACACGCAGAGACACGTGTTGCCACCTGTGAGTCAGAGGGGGGGAAAGAGAGGATGCGTAACCAGGCCAGCCCAGTACAGCTCAGCTCGGTTCTGCTCTGTAGTGTGAATTAGGGTTATGGCAGCCGTACTACAGTATTGTATTTCACCTGCTGGGGTCAAATAGTTCTAGATTTGTAACAGTTCTACTTCCACTATGCTTCAAGAGTAGTTGAATATGTTCCTCTCTTTAGATTTGTAACAGAATTGATACTACCATAGGAGTCTTCAAGCCATAAGTGTTAAAATCCCAGAAAACTGAAGCCACGCCCCTTTACTGGGGTACGGAAGTCAAGTTTCCCCATTGACCACCACTACAAATAGCTTACCGTTGGCCACTTTCAACATTTGCTGCCTCATAGTTAAAAAGATGATTGTACCCCAGTGGAAAACGCTTTGGAAAACGCACTTTCGTACCTCAGTAGAGAGCTGTGAAACGTTTGAGGCTCAATCCTGGTCCTGGAGGGCTGCAATGGGTCCAGGTTTTTGTCGCAGCCTAGTGCAGATCCATTACACCTGATTGAACTAATCAACTGATCATCCAAGATCTTGATTAGCTGAATCAGGTGTGTCAGTGCTGAGCTGGAACCAAAGCCTGCAGCACTGCGGCTCTCCAGGACCAAGAGTGAGGATCATAAATGAGGCTTCATATTGAAGTTTCAGTGTATGTCCAGTTGTTATTGTTTATTCTCTGTATTTATGCTGCATTCATTTGCTCCTCTGAACTAGGAAGCTAGGACATTTTATTACACTGCAACTCAGAGAATTCAGAGTTTCTCACTCGGTCTGACCTAACTCAGAATTAGCCAATAGGGAGCCCTATATCAAATCCTACGCTAAATCTTGGTGGGAAGATCAGAGTTTCCGAGGAGCACTTGAATGCACCGTTAGTTCACGGCTAAGGACATGTATCAACACAATAATAATAAGTCTGTTGATTTTGGTGGACCTCACTCAAAGCCTGCTAGCCGAGTGACCAGTTTTTCACTCCCAAGCTCAGCCAGCTCTCCAGTTTCTATGGACCCTTCCCCACTTTATACTGTATTATATATCAAATTGAATAAATAATAATTTCTTTGTTTATCAGTATTTTAAGTGTGGACTAAAGTATTTACGCCTAAATGAAGTGAGTGGAATGAGTTCAATCATTGGTTTTGCCGTTGTCAGACGGAACATACCGGTGAACACATTCCATTGATGTACAGTAGATTTTTGCACTTTGATATTTTCAGTGATGTTGAGTGAACAGAATGCTTCAGGGGCTAAATTGTGTATGTTTATATGTATGTTAGTGTGCATTTATGTCTGTGCCTGTTTGTTGGAAAAGATGCATTCTAAAGTACTGTATTTCACAAGTAAAACATGACGGTACAACATTCAGTCATACCCCAAAGTGCTGATTTGAGAAGACAGAACCCAAAGTGCTTGTTGTTTGAGAGCAATAAATAGTAACATTGTTGACCATCACCCAAGTGCTCTTTGTGTGACGGTGAGAGGCAACCACAACACAGAGTGGCTAACTGAAGCGTAGTGCTCGATTACCCCAGGCCGGGTTAACATATAGTTTATTCATGATGTCTACATTATTGGGACAGTGGCCACTGCTGATTCCAGTTCCACTTCCACAACTACTGTACTGTAGCTAACAAAATATAACTTCCCCATATGATTGTGTGTGGGGAAGTTATACATTTTGTTAGCTACAGTACAGTAGTTGTGGAAGTGGAACTGGAAGTGGTCAAAATGTCTGCAAGACACGCACTGCTATGCAGATGACTCCACCCCTTAAATGGAGACAAAGCGTCATAAAGGGAGACATTGAGAAAGGGTTGAGTCATCTGGACCAGGATTCCCAAGGACAGATAGGGTAAGACTTATTTTTCTTATTTTACTTTGATTACTTTGATATCTATTAGTATTATTTGCTTTAAATTTCGTTAACTTCTTTACTCATATCTATTTACTTTTACTCTAATTTCTGTAATTTCTTTTTTACTTTAATATTTTGTTTATTTACTTTAAATTTCGTTGATTTCTTTATCTATTATTTTAGTTTATTTATATTAAATTTCGTTTAACTTCTTTACTCCTTATATTTACTTTAGTATTTCGTTACTCCTATATATTTACTTTTACTCTAAACTTTACTTTAAGTGCTTTAGTATATTTTATTTTCGTTTATTGACTTTGATTTATTTTTTAACCCGTGGATTTACTTTAATTCGTTTTTATCCTTTTTATTTATTTACTTTTAAATCCCTATATTGATATCTAGTATTGCAATGCTGTAACGCTTAACAGCTTTAATAAAGAACAAATCGGCAATTAACAGAAAAAAGTATTTTAGTTCTTAGTACTTTACTTGGAAAGGAGATCAAGAGTCATCGGGCTGAGGGCACGGTGATATGCCGGACTGAGTCGTCATATCGGGCGGACACCTCAAAGTACCCAATCTACACTGTGTATGACACATGTAATGGACATTACAAAATGATTTTATAAGATTTCAATACATTTCTGGTACCACTCTACACTCACACTCGCGTATACCACTCTACACCAGGGCCGTGGACAGACATTTTGGGGGGCAGGGGCTCAAGCAAAAAAAAGGGCAGGCACTCACCCCACTGACACGCACTATTCCCACCCCGATGCTGTCACACCGCCGCCATCCATAATCACACACTATGTTCATAACATGGGACCTGTTTAAATTCTACTGAAACACATTATTCCATGAAGAAACCGCAGATTTGATGTTGTAATGCAAGTCAGTCAGTGTAAGTAATGCACTTAGTCATGTGTTCAGTTGTTTAGACCAATTAAGTCACATTAGATCAGTGTTTTTTTTAGAAAGAAAGGTAAGGAGGATGCAATTTAATGGCATTTAAACAGATCATACCTTTCCAGTATGTACACTTCCTAAGTGTGGCATGGTTCATGCTCAACAGATGCGACGTTGATTGATTGGTTGAGGCAAAATCATCCCTATCTGTGCACGTGCTTACCTCTTGTGCCCTATCTCCGCAGGTGCATACTCCCCACTCACACTCGCGAATACCACAGCAGAGCAGACGACAAAACCAACATACAAAACAAATACACAGAAAACTCCCTCATGTTTCGGCGTTTACCCTGGCTATTGCTCATTATGCAGTTGGCGCGTGTGTGTGCGAGAGAGAGAGGAGTAGATCTACAGCAACTGTGAGGGGAATTCATCTGTTTGTGTGTTTGAGAGAGGGTGGGTTTGTGGTGATGTGACAAGTGTTAGTTAGTTAGTTACTGCAGGCTGGAAACTATGTGTGCGAGTTTGCGATGTTGACACTGGACTGGTAGATCTCGGGAGGTTGGCGACTTGAAAAGTAGAGTCAAAAAAGGTTGGGCACCCCTGCCCTACAACGTACAAGGCGCTAGTAGCAAAGGGAGATAGGAATGGAATCTATTCAGGAGCTTTTGTTGACCATTCTGGAGGAGCTGAAGGCAAACCAACTGGAGACTTTCAAGAGTTATCTGACTTGGAACAAAGTCCCTACCATTTCAAGGTGCGAGCTTGAAAATGCTACGATATTAAAATTAGCGGACCAGCTTGTGCAGCACTACTGCGAAGATGCGGCTGTGGAGATCACTTTGAAGATCCTGAAGAAGATGCACCTGAACAGTCTCGCTGACAAATTAGATAATAACTACAGAAGGGGTAAGAAGTGTGTGGAGATTTATTGTAATATGTGAGCTTGTGATTTATGACGTCAGTTTTCCCACTCTGACACTTAGTGGGTCCCGCGTGTGCCGGTGTATCAGTCTGTATTCCCATGTGAAGTAATGTTCGCCCACTCTAAATTGATGGCTAACTGACATGTCATATTGTGTTCAGTCATTTTAATGAAACATTTAACATGAGTATAACTGTTATGCATTAATTAATGTTATCCCAGTTTGTTAGTTAAATACCAAAAGTAGCCTATGTTATTTTCTTGTGAAATGTCGTGATGTCAGCTCTTCCTTCACGTACCAGTCTTAAGGCGAACGCACGTGCTGACGATATGTAACAATACACTACTCAGAGCCAGTCCTCGCCACCAACGCCAGCCAGGACAGTTGTGATTCATAATCAAACTGTTAGGACCTGTTAGGAAGGATGCAACTTAATGGCATTCAAACAGACCATACCTTTCCAGTATGTACACTTCCTAAGTGTGGCATGGTTCATGCTCTACAGATTGTATCACCCTGTCTTCAACAGAAATTCACACAGACATCACATAGACCCTAGTCTTCAATCTTTATTCCAGGAACAGGAATAACAAAACATAAAACACATGCAATAAATAATTTAAATGAATAATTAAAATAAATAAAAAGGAATAAATACGCCTATATAAAGAAAACATCTCTATAAGTTAATGAATGTAAACCTAGCCATATAGCTAAACACCTGTTTAAACAACATAACAAACATTAAAATAAATAAACATTACAAAGAAAAACAATGATACGCCTAAATAATAGAAAAGGGGGTGACTAATCACTAAACTACCAAAGCTATGCAAAACGTAACTTGCTTCAGAAATGAATTGTATGTGTCCAATATGTAACTTATGAAATTACATGAGTCACTTTCTCAGAGAAATGTTCGCTCAAATGAGGTCACTCTCAAATGAGGTCATCCAATTACTACAGCGAACCACCACCGAGCGAACATTTCTCTGAGAGACTTTCCCTTTCGTGTTGCTGTCAGTGCGAGGTTTCTTCCGCTGGAAAAAACAGCTTCAAGGAAACATGCAATGGCATAATTTGTATTGCAGGGCTAACTTGAAAAAGAGACTGGTCTCAATGTGACTCCCTTTTAAAATAAAATAGTCATATTGCGTTCATTCATTATAATGAAAGTTTACATTTACATTTATGGCATTTAGCAGACGCCTTTATCCAAAGCGACATACAACAAATACATTCGTTTAAGTAAGTGAATCATCTATCCTTTAGTCATCATAAGAAAAAGTAATCAATGCTCAGACCAGGGGCCAGGGTCCATAGGCAGTCACAATGCTAGAAGTATTAACATGAATATAACTGTTTCATGTTATGCATTAATTTGTTATCCCAATTTGTCAGTTTAATACCAAAAGTAACCTATGTTATTTTCTTGTGAAATGTCGTGCTGTCAGCTCTTCCTTCATTTACCAGTGTTAACGCGAACGCACGCGCTGACGATATGTAACGCTACACTAACTCACAGTCGTCACCACCGACGGCAACATTTTGGATTTACACGCCATCGGTTCGCTTTAGTCGTTTGATGGTCAATCACAGCATTGGGTGTAACCTTTTCTTGACAGCGTATACTCCTCTATGAACGACTCCTGCCTGAGAGCAGATGTACAGTCGTCAGTTACACTTTTATCATCCCATGCTTTATACCAATGGAATCTGTTCAGGAGCTTTTGTTGACCATTCTGGGGGCTCTGAAGGCAAACCAGCAGGAGACTTTCAAGGGTTATCTGACTTGGGACCAATTCCCTACCATTTCAAGGTGCGAGCTTGAAAATGCTATAATATTAAACTTAGCGAACTACTGCAAAGATGCGGCTGTGGAGATCACATTGATCACATTGATTCACATTGTCATGAAGATCCTGAAGACGATGCACCTGAACAGTCTCGCTGACAAATTAGATAATAACTACAGAAGAGGTAATTAGTGTGTGGCGATTTATTGTAACATATGAGCTTGTGATTTATCACGTCCATGTCCCCCCCCTTTTCTCTCTGTCTTTCTCTCCCTGAAGGGATAGGTGACGCCAACACGTCACAGAAGCGAACATGGGAAAAGAGGGACGATCACTCTGGCATGTGAGTGGAGATTGAGTAGCCTATGATAACGCTATACTTACGGTGCCTTTTGTATTTCATAATTTCCATGAACTGATTGATATGAATTGGACTGAAGTGAATACATGTGTACAACAATGTAAATACAACAATGTGTGTGACTGTTTCAGGTCGGTCCAGCCTTATGAGAAGCGGCCTTGTGTGCATGCAAAGATCTCTCAGCATGAGGACGAGGAAGAGGTACAAGTAGTCGCCATTTCTTTACTGTAGGCTAAAATGCAATGTGTGTGTGTGTGTGTGTGTTTGTGTGTACTACATTGCCTAATACTGTATGCGTATCAAATAATAAGGCCAGTGTAAAAATGCAGGACTCAACATCAGCTTTGTTTAGAAATTGCATTATTACATTACCTCACAGAATTAACTTCCATACTAATTGATGTCATGAAATAAACCATGTTTGTTGTTCAGGTACCTACAGATACGCCTGCTGATTTCCTGCTAAATGGCACTCTGAAGGAGCTGTCCCCGGCAATGTTGGAGAAGTTCCGTTGGTGCTTGACTAAGGGTCATTGGGACTTTCCTCCCATCTCAAAGAGGAAACTGAGGAAAGCCAGCAGACAGGCCACAGTGGAGAAGATGCTGGACCGATACGGCCCCGAGAACGCTGTGAAGATCACAGTGAAGATCCTGGTTGGGATGGACCTGAAGGACCTCGCCTGCAAGTTAGAGTCTAACTACAGAGGAGGTAATGAATTAGCTAGACATTTTGAATGTGATGGATCTTATGGTGTATGTGTTAACCACTACAAAGGGGAAGTGGAAACCCTGTGGCTTTTTTACGTGTGGGTTAGGGTTACATTTTAAGAGCACTTGAATTACATTGCTGTGTGTGTGTGTGTGTGTGTGTGTGTGTGTGTGTGTGTGTGTGTGTGTGTGTGTGTGTGTGTGTGTGTGTGCGTCTCTCTTCCTTAGCAGGAGGGATCGTGGAGATGGACAGGAGGACAGCCGTTTCCTACACAAGTGGAGAATCTTCTGTCTCTCTCCATCCTTCCACCCCAGCTTAGAATGGGGTCTGAGATGTCGTTGTTTGTGTATATATTAGACATGGAGATATGGTACTGATGCGGGGCATGTGGTGTAATACTCAATCCCAACACAAGGCGAAGACCTAGTCTCACTACCCCTATCCATTTAACAATCGGCTTCATGTGATAGAGCATTAAATACATCTTCCATGTAAAAACTCATAGTAATACTTTACTGATGATTTTTGTCCTTAACCTGGCTGTTATCGATTCACCAAGAAGTATTTAGTTCCCTTACTTGGATATTAGTATTACCAGGTGGGCATTCATCGTGGATACATGTTTTAACCACTTTACTTAAACACACACACCGATTCAACTGTATGCTCTGGATTGCTGGCGTTGTTGTTTGTTGCACGTTTAATCTCTGATCTATTGGCTGTATTTCAACGTCTCAGGGAGATCAATCTATTCCGTATGACTCAGGGAATGTATGTATGCATGTATGTATTTCACTAGTGTTGATTTTGCATTTGGTATGATCTGTGTTTTTTTATTGTTCAGGATAGTATAAAATAGGTGCATTAAGTCGATCAGGACTCCTGTGTATGTATGTATGTTCAGCACATGTAATAAGCATTGCATTTTATAACAATTTGTGTAATTGTAGCGGATACAGGGTCATTCAATCAGACTGGCCTAACATTTTAATTTATTAATTACTACTTAAAACAAAGAAAAGCCTGCTTCTTGTATGTGCACCCAACTGCCTTTATGTTGACCTTCAGTGTATGTTCAGTTGTTATTGTTTAATGTGCTCCTTGAAATTAGAACATTTTGTGACTCTGCAACTCACGTTCCTCTGAGAATTCAGAGTTTCCCACTCAGTCTGAGCCATCTCTATACTGAGCTAAAGTATTTACTCCTAACTAGAGTGAGTGGAATGACACATTCCATTGATGTACAGTAAATTTTTGCATATATTGATATTTTCTCTGATTCAGTGATGTTGAATTAACAAAATTCTTTCATAAACAGGGCCAAGATTTGTATGTTTATATGTATGTTAGTTTGCATTCATGTCTGTGCTTCTGTTTGTTGGAAGGGATGCATTCTAAAGTACTGTATTTCAAATCACTACAACATGACACAGAACAATATTAATGTTATCTCCAAACACAAGAGTACGAAACACAAGTTATTGTATTATAAGTTGTGTTTTACATCCTTTTACTTATTTTGAGAATTCAAAAATAAAATCAACACTTTTACAAATACAACACTGGTTCTGTTGTACAAAACCCAGATGAATACACCTCTGAATAAATTACACAAACAGCCATAACAGGAGTCTCTTTGAACACCGCGATCCAAAGCGTCACATATCTAGCAGTTGTTGGGAGTGCCACATGTGTTGCCTTATAGTACTTCAAGAATAGGAGCGCTGTGTTAGTGTGTGTGTGTGTGTTTGTTTACGCATGTGTGCATTTGATGTGTGTGTGTGTGCCATGGACAATGTGTGTATGCATGAGTGAGTCTGTGTGTGGGTGTGTGTGTGTTGCTCCATGACTCCATTTAAAGCTCATCCCTCTCCTCTCCCTCACACAGGCAGGATGATCGCTGGCTGTTCATGTAGGGTCTGCAGCCCAGAGTCCACACTGTGTTGAACAGAGTGTCTGCTACCGTCTCACAAGCTGAAGAGAGAGAGAGACAGACAAAGAGAAAGAGGGAGACAGAGAGAGAGAGACAGAGATGTAAAATGTAATGTAAGATGTAAGAGAAAAAGAAGGTGAGGCCTGAGGACGAGCAGCAGTTTGGGCGGCTTCAGAACCTGCTACAGGCCATCGGGTTGGACCTGGGGGTGGAGGAGTTGGGCCAGCTGACAGACAGAACCCAGGAGAGGCTGTATGGGAAGAAGGAGGGTGGAGAGAAGGAGAAGAAGAAGAGAGAGAAGAAACGTTCACCCAGAAGCCATAGTAGCTCTACCTCGTCATCGGGAAGCTCTAGGAGTCCCAGCACTCCTCGCCGCCGGAATTCTTCAGGAAAGGTTTCCGGAGAAAGAGACAGGACTGACAGAGAGAGAGACAGGTTGAATTGTGAGAGAGAGATACCAGGATAGAGGGAGATCTGAGAGAGACAGGGACAGACAGAAAAGCAGGGACAGACAGAGAAGCAGAGATGGGGATAGAGGAAGAGACAGATCTGATCGAGACAAATACAGAGAGAGAGATGGGGACAGGGACAAATCCTGGGAAATCTCAGTCCCACCTTACCCCTACCCCCACCCAGACCCATGCCAGCTCAGGTTACTCCCTCCCGCTGACCCCCCGCCATGGTATCACAGTGGTTCTCTGGCTGAAGCGTATGCATCGCACAGCCGAACAGCCAGACCCAGCGTTCTTATAGAGGTGAACCCAGACCCGTCCCTGAGTGAGGGTATGCAGTCTGGGCTGTCCGCCCCCCGAGGGCTGCAGATGAACGCCCAGAGGTCGAACGTGAACCTCAATAACCTGACTCAAGTAAAAAAGAAATTGAGAGGCAGGGCACAAAAACACATAAGACACGCGCTGAGGAGGAAGCTTTTGCAAGAGCAGAAAGGTGCAGTGGTCAAGGTGGTTTCTCAGATAGCCCCAGAGACAGCTGCAAAGGATTCTGGGTCTGGGACCCCCTTTGAACTTCACCTGCTTTGGGACACTGCCGTGGAATCTGACCCTCAGATGGCAGCAGGCACCGCAAATGATTTTGGGGCCCCGTGTCATACAGCGTCCGCGAAACGACGAAGGGAAAGACGTTACTGGGCGCAGTGGCAAAAAAGAGTGCTCAGGTGGCCCCTCAAGAGGCTGCAAAGGATTCTGGGACGAAGACAGTGCTAAAAGAAGTAGAAAGGGAGGAACAAACAGTGATGCCAGTCTGGGAGAAACTGCTGGCTAAAGTGGCGAGTGTGGAACCCCAAATGGTTGCCAAAGTCCCTGGTGACTGCCCTGGACTAGAAACAGAGGCTGCGGCAAGGGAGGAGAAGTCTATGACCGAGGACGAGATGAAGGCCAAACTGAAGAAAAAGGTTTGTGACGTCATCACGTTGTTTAGAATTCACAAGGTTTCTAGTGTTCCGTCTAATATTTTTTCAAGTTCAACTCGAAAATGTTCAACTCGAAGTTCAACTCGAAAATGAGTTCAACTCGAAAATGAAGCAGAGAACGACCGAACCAAAAGAAAACCCACCCGAAAACCCAACTTAACCTCAAATGCTGGATATTGTAAGTAAAACAAAACACAACCTAGAAATAATATACATTTTCCATTTGCAGTTTGTGTTTTCACTGAACTAACTAATGATGTAATCAACTAACAACAATTCAACAATTTCAGTTGTGAAAGTTGCACAATGATTTTCAAATAAGAATATATAACACACACCGTATCTCTTTTTTTGTGTTTTTATCAGATTTTCACAAGGACACCCAGAGCTCATCTTCCACCATGAACCTACTGCCAGCCCATCCAGACCTTGTGGAGATCAGTTGTCTCCATTGTCTTTCGTCAGGTGTGTGGACAGTCATTATATCTGTCGTGAGACAATGGTTACAACTGCACTGATATAAATGCCTCATGGACACAAAATATTATTTTTTTAACAGAAGAGAAACTGTCTAGGGGGGTAGTGGGGATGGAGAGGTCTTTAGGAGGGACAATGAAGATGTAGTCTGAAGAGATAGGTGACATGGGACAATTTCGGGAGATTGAACACCAGACCGGCGGCAGCATTCTGGATGAGCCTGATGGCGGAGGCAGGGAGCCCGGCCAAGAGTCTGTTGCAGTAGTCAAGGCGGGAGATCACAACTGTCTGGACCAAGAGTTGTGTTGCTTCTCTTGTGAGGAATGGACATATCCTTCTGATGTTGCAGAGGAAGAAACTACAGGAGCGTGCTGTCGCTGTGATGTTCGCTGCAAGTGGTTGTCAAGGATCACCCAAGATTCTTGGCTGTCTGGGAGGAGGTCACTGTAGAGTTCTCTACTGTGATGGAGAAGTCTTGGAGAGGGCAGGCTTTCCCAGGGAGGAAGAGCAGCTCAGTCTTGTTAAGGTTGAGCTTGAGGTGGTGGGCTGACATCCAAGCAGAAATGTCTGCAAGACACGCAGAGACACGTGTTGCCACCTGTGAGTCAGAGGGGGGGAAAGAGAGGATGCGTAACCAGGCCAGCCCAGTACAGCTCAGCTCGGTTCTGCTCTGTAGTGTGAATTAGGGTTATGGCAGCCGTACTACAGTATTGTATTTCACCTGCTGGGGTCAAATAGTTCTAGATTTGTAACAGTTCTACTTCCACTATGCTTCAAGAGTAGTTGAATATGTTCCTCTCTTTAGATTTGTAACAGAATTGATACTACCATAGGAGTCTTCAAGCCATAAGTGTTAAAATCCCAGAAAACTGAAGCCACGCCCCTTTACTGGGGTACGGAAGTCAAGTTTCCCCATTGACCACCACTACAAATAGCTTACCGTTGGCCACTTTCAACATTTGCTGCCTCATAGTTAAAAAGATGATTGTACCCCAGTGGAAAACGCTTTGGAAAACGCACTTTCGTACCTCAGTAGAGAGCTGTGAAACGTTTGAGGCTCAATCCTGGTCCTGGAGGGCTGCAATGGGTCCAGGTTTTTGTCGCAGCCTAGTGCAGATCCATTACACCTGATTGAACTAATCAACTGATCATCCAAGATCTTGATTAGCTGAATCAGGTGTGTCAGTGCTGAGCTGGAACCAAAGCCTGCAGCACTGCGGCTCTCCAGGACCAAGAGTGAGGATCATAAATGAGGCTTCATATTGAAGTTTCAGTGTATGTCCAGTTGTTATTGTTTATTCTCTGTATTTATGCTGCATTCATTTGCTCCTCTGAACTAGGAAGCTAGGACATTTTATTACACTGCAACTCAGAGAATTCAGAGTTTCTCACTCGGTCTGACCTAACTCAGAATTAGCCAATAGGGAGCCCTATATCAAATCCTACGCTAAATCTTGGTGGGAAGATCAGAGTTTCCGAGGAGCACTTGAATGCACCGTTAGTTCACGGCTAAGGACATGTATCAACACAATAATAATAAGTCTGTTGATTTTGGTGGACCTCACTCAAAGCCTGCTAGCTGAGTGACCAGTTTTTCACTCCCAAGCTCAGCCAGCTCTCCAGTTTCTATGGACCCTTCCCCACTTTATACTGTATTATATATCAAATTGAATAAATAATAATTTCTTTGTTTATCAGTATTTTAAGTGTGGACTAAAGTATTTACGCCTAAATGAAGTGAGTGGAATGAGTTCAATCATTGGTTTTGCCGTTGTCAGACGGAACATACCGGTGAACACATTCCATTGATGTACAGTAGATTTTTGCACTTTGATATTTTCAGTGATGTTGAGTGAACAGAATGCTTCAGGGGCTAAATTGTGTATGTTTATATGTATGTTAGTGTGCATTTATGTCTGTGCCTGTTTGTTGGAAAAGATGCATTCTAAAGTACTGTATTTCACAAGTAAAACATGACGGTACAACATTCAGTCATACCCCAAAGTGCTGATTTGAGAAGACAGAACCCAAAGTGCTTGTTGTTTGAGAGCAATAAATAGTAACATTGTTGACCATCACCCAAGTGCTCTTTGTGTGACGGTGAGAGGCAACCACAACACAGAGTGGCTAACTGAAGCGTAGTGCTCGATTACCCCAGGCCGGGTTAACATATAGTTTATTCATGATGTCTACATTATTGGGACAGTGGCCACTGCTGATTCCAGTTCCACTTCCACAACTACTGTACTGTAGCTAACAAAATATAACTTCCCCATATGATTGTGTGTGGGGAAGTTATACATTTTGTTAGCTACAGTACAGTAGTTGTGGAACTGGAAGTGGTCAAAATGTCTGCAAGACACGCACTGCTATGCAGATGACTCCACCCCTTAAAGGGAGACAAAGCGTCATAAAGGGAGACATAGAGAAAGGGTTGAGTCATCTGGACCAGGATTCCCAAGGACAGATAGGGTAAGACTTATTTTTCTTATTTTACTTTGATTACTTTGATATCTATTAGTATTATTTACTTTAAATTTCGTTAACTTCTTTACTCATATCTATTTACTTTTACTCTAATTTCTGTAATTTCTTTTTTACTTTAATATTTTGTTTATTTACTTTAAATTTCGTTGATTTCTTTATCTATTATTTTAGTTTATTTATATTAAATTTCGTTTAACTTCTTTACTCCTTATATTTACTTTAGTATTTCGTTACTCCTATATATTTACTTTTACTCTAAACTTTACTTTAAGTGCTTTAGTATATTTTATTTTCGTTTATTTACTTTTAATTTTCATTAAGTACTTTGATTTATTTTTTAACCCGTGGATTTACTTTAATTCGTTTTTATCCTTTTTATTTATTTACTTTTAAATCCCTATATTGATATCTAGTATTGCAATGCTGTAACGCTTAACAGCTTTAATAAAGAACAAATCGGCAATTAACAGAAAAAAGTATTTTAGTTCTTAGTACTTTACTTGGAAAGGAGATCAAGAGTCATCGGGCTGAGGGCACGGTGATATGCCGGACTGAGTCGTCATATCGGGCGGACACCTCAAAGTACCCAATCTACACTGTGTATGACACATGTAATGGACATTACAAAATGATTTTATAAGATTTCAATACATTTCTGGTACCACTCTACACTCACACTCGCGTATACCACTCTACACCAGGGCCGTGGACAGACATTTTGGGGGGCAGGGGCTCAAGCAAAAGAAAGGGCAGGCACTCACCCCACTGACACGCACTATTCCCACCCCGATGCTGTCACACCGCCGCCATCCATAATCACACACTATGTTCATAACATGGGACCTGTTTAAATTCTACTGAAACACATTATTCCATGAAGAAACCGCAGATTTGATGTTGTAATGCAAGTCAGTCAGTGTAAGTAATGCACTTAGTCATGTGTTCAGTTGTTTAGACCAATTAAGTCACATTAGATCAGTGTTTTTTTTAGAAAGAAAGGTAAGGAGGATGCAATTTAATGGCATTTAAACAGATCATACCTTTCCAGTATGTACACTTCCTAAGTGTGGCATGGTTCATGCTCAACAGATGCGACGTTGATTGATTGGTTGAGGCAAAATCATCCCTATCTGTGCACGTGCTTACCTCTTGTGCCCTATCTCCGCAGGTGCATACTCCCCACTCACACTCGCGAATACCACAGCAGAGCAGACGACAAAACCAACATACAAAACAAATACACAGAAAACTCCCTCATGTTTCGGCGTTTACCCTGGCTATTGCTCATTATGCAGTTGGCGCGTGTGTGTGCGAGAGAGAGAGGAGTAGATCTACAGCAACTGTGAGGGGAATTCATCTGTTTGTGTGTTTGAGAGAGGGTGGGTTTGTGGTGATGTGACAAGTGTTAGTTAGTTAGTTACTGCAGGCTGGAAACTATGTGTGCGAGTTTGCGATGTTGACACTGGACTGGTAGATCTCGGGAGGTTGGCGACTTGAAAAGTAGATCAAAAAAGAAAAAAGTAGAGTCAAAAAAGGTTGGGCACCCCTGCCCTACAACGTACAAGGCGCTAGTAGCAAAGGGAGATAGGAATGGAATCTATTCAGGAGCTTTTGTTGACCATTCTGGAGGAGCTGAAGGCAAACCAACTGGAGACTTTCAAGAGTTATCTGACTTGGAACAAAGTCCCTACCATTTCAAGGTGCGAGCTTGAAAATGCTACGATATTAAAATTAGCGGACCAGCTTGTGCAGCACTACTGCGAAGATGCGGCTGTGGAGATCACTTTGAAGATCCTGAAGAAGATGCACCTGAACAGTCTCGCTGACAAATTAGATAATAACTACAGAAGGGGTAAGAAGTGTTTGGAGATTTATTGTAATATGTGAGCTTGTGATTTATGACGTCAGTTTTCCCACTCTGACACTTAGTGGGTCCCGCGTGTGCCGGTGTATCAGTCTGTATTCCCATGTGAAGTAATGTTCGCCCACTCTAAATTGATGGCTAACTGACATGTCATATTGTGTTCAGTCATTTTAATGAAACATTTAACATGAGTATAACTGTTATGCATTAATTAATGTTATCCCAGTTTGTTAGTTAAATACCAAAAGTAGCCTATGTTATTTTCTTGTGAAATGTCGTGATGTCAGCTCTTCCTTCACGTACCAGTCTTAAGGCGAACGCACGTGCTGACGATATGTAACAATACACTACTCAGAGCCAGTCCTCGCCACCAACGCCAGCCAGGACAGTTGTGATTCATAATCAAACTGTTAGGACCTGTTAGGAAGGATGCAACTTAATGGCATTCAAACAGACCATACCTTTCCAGTATGTACACTTCCTAAGTGTGGCATGGTTCATGCTCTACAGATTGTATCACCCTGTCTTCAACAGAAATTCACACAGACATCACATAGACCCTAGTCTTCAATCTTTATTCCAGGAACAGGAATAACAAAACATAAAACACATGCAATAAATAATTTAAATGAATAATTAAAATAAATAAAAAGGAATAAATACGCCTATATAAAGAAAACATCTCTATAAGTTAATGAATGTAAACCTAGCCATATAGCTAAACACCTGTTTAAACAACATAACAAACATTAAAATAAATAAACATTACAAAGAAAAACAATGATACGCCTAAATAATAGAAAAGGGGGTGACTAATCACTAAACTACCAAAGCTATGCAAAACGTAACTTGCTTCAGAAATGAATTGTATGTGTCCAATATGTAACTTATGAAATTACATGAGTCACTTTCTCAGAGAAATGTTCGCTCAAATGAGCGAACATTTCTCTGAGAGAAATTTGAGCGAACATTTCTCTGAGAGAAATTGACAACTGGCTTGACAACTGGCTTTAACAGCTGGTGTCGCGGTTTCTTCTGCTGGAAACTTTCCCTTTCGTGTTGCTGTCAGTGCGAGGTTTCTTCCGCTGGAAAAAACAGCTTCAAGGAAACATGCAATGGCATAATTTGTATTGCAGGGCTAACTTGAAAAAGAGACTGGTCTCAATGTGACTCCCTTTTAAAATAAAATAGTCATATTGCGTTCATTCATTATAATGAAAGTTTACATTTACATTTATGGCATTTAGCAGACGCCTTTATCCAAAGCGACATACAACAAATACATTCGTTTAAGTAAGTGAATCATCTATCCTTTAGTCATCATAAGAAAAAGTAATCAATGCTCAGACCAGGGGCCAGGGTCCATAGGCAGTCACAATGCTAGAAGTATTAACATGAATATAACTGTTTCATGTTATGCATTAATTTGTTATCCCAATTTGTCAGTTTAATACCAAAAGTAACCTATGTTATTTTCTTGTGAAATGTCGTGCTGTCAGCTCTTCCTTCATTTACCAGTGTTAACGCGAACGCACGCGCTGACGATATGTAACGCTACACTAACTCACAGTCGTCACCACCGACGGCAACATTTTGGATTTACACGCCATCGGTTCGCTTTAGTCGTTTGATGGTCAATCACAGCATTGGGTGTAACCTTTTCTTGACAGCGTATACTCCTCTATGAACGACTCCTGCCTGAGAGCAGATGTACAGTCGTCAGTTACACTTTTATCATCCCATGCTTTATACCAATGGAATCTGTTCAGGAGCTTTTGTTGACCATTCTGGGGGCTCTGAAGGCAAACCAGCAGGAGACTTTCAAGGGTTATCTGACTTGGGACCAATTCCCTACCATTTCAAGGTGCGAGCTTGAAAATGCTATAATATTAAACTTAGCGAACTACTGCAAAGATGCGGCTGTGGAGATCACATTGATCACATTGATTCACATTGTCATGAAGATCCTGAAGAAGATGCACCTGAACAGTCTCGCTGACAAATTAGATAATAACTACAGAAGAGGTAATTAGTGTGTGGCGATTTATTGTAACATATGAGCTTGTGATTTATCACGTCCATGTCCCCCCCCTTTTCTCTCTGTCTTTCTCTCCCTGAAGGGATAGGTGACGCCAACACGTCACAGAAGCGAACATGGGAAAAGAGGGACGATCACTCTGGCATGTGAGTGGAGATTGAGTAGCCTATGATAACGCTATACTTACGGTGCCTTTTGTATTTCATAATTTCCATGAACTGATTGATATGAATTGGACTGAAGTGAATACATGTGTACAACAATGTAAATACAACAATGTGTGTGACTGTTTCAGGTCGGTCCAGCCTTATGAGAAGCGGCCTTGTGTGCATGCAAAGATCTCTCAGCATGAGGACGAGGAAGAGGTACAAGTAGTCGCCATTTCTTTACTGTAGGCTAAAATGCAATGTGTGTGTGTGTGTGTGTGTTTGTGTGTACTACATTGCCTAATACTGTATGCGTATCAAATAATAAGGCCAGTGTAAAAATGCAGGACTCAACATCAGCTTTGTTTAGAAATTGCATTATTACATTACCTCACAGAATTAACTTCCATACTAATTGATGTCATGAAATAAACCATGTTTGTTGTTCAGGTACCTACAGATACGCCTGCTGATTTCCTGCTAAATGGCACTCTGAAGGAGCTGTCCCCGGCAATGTTGGAGAAGTTCCGTTGGTGCTTGACTAAGGGTCATTGGGACTTTCCTCCCATCTCAAAGAGGAAACTGAGGAAAGCCAGCAGACAGGCCACAGTGGAGAAGATGCTGGACCGATACGGCCCCGAGAACGCTGTGAAGATCACAGTGAAGATCCTGGTTGGGATGGACCTGAAGGACCTCGCCTGCAAGTTAGAGTCTAACTACAGAGGAGGTAATGAATTAGCTAGACATTTTGAATGTGATGGATCTTATGGTGTATGTGTTAACCACTACAAAGGGGAAGTGGAAACCCTGTGGCTTTTTTACGTGTGGGTTAGGGTTACATTTTAAGAGCACTTGAATTACATTGCTGTGTGTGTGTGTGTGTGTGTGTGTGTGTGTGTGTGTGTGTGTGTGCGTCTCTCTTCCTTAGCAGGAGGGATCGTGGAGATGGACAGGAGGACAGCCGTTTCCTACACAAGTGGAGAATCTTCTGTCTCTCTCCATCCTTCCACCCCAGCTTAGAATGGGGTCTGAGATGTCGTTGTTTGTGTATATATTAGACATGGAGATATGGTACTGATGCGGGGCATGTGGTGTAACACTCAATCCCAACACAAGGCGAAGACCTAGTCTCACTACCCCTATCCATTTAACAATCGGCTTCATGTGATAGAGCATTAAATACATCTTCCATGTAAAAACTCATAGTAATACTTTACTGATGATTTTTGTCCTTAACCTGGCTGTTATCGATTCACCAAGAAGTATTTAGTTCCCTTACTTGGATATTAGTATTACCAGGTGGGCATTCATCGTGGATACATGTTTTAACCACTTTACTTAAACACACACACCGATTCAACTGTATGCTCTGGATTGCTGGCGTTGTTGTTTGTTGCACGTTTAATCTCTGATCTATTGGCTGTATTTCAACGTCTCAGGGAGATCAATCTATTCCGTATGACTCAGGGAATGTATGTATGCATGTATGTATTTCACTAGTGTTGATTTTGCATTTGGTATGATCTGTGTTTTTTTATTGTTCAGGATAGTATAAAATAGGTGCATTAAGTCGATCAGGACTCCTGTGTATGTATGTATGTTCAGCACATGTAATAAGCATTGCATTTTATAACAATTTGTGTAATTGTAGCGGATACAGGGTCATTCAATCAGACTGGCCTAACATTTTAATTTATTAATTACTACTTAAAACAAAGAAAAGCCTGCTTCTTGTATGTGCACCCAACTGCCTTTATGTTGACCTTCAGTGTATGTTCAGTTGTTATTGTTTAATGTGCTCCTTGAAATTAGAACATTTTGTGACTCTGCAACTCACGTTCCTCTGAGAATTCAGAGTTTCCCACTCAGTCTGAGCCATCTCTATACTGAGCTAAAGTATTTACTCCTAACTAGAGTGAGTGGAATGACACATTCCATTGATGTACAGTACATTTTTGCATATATTGATATTTTCTCTGATTCAGTGATGTTGAATTAACAAAATTCTTTCATAAACAGGGCCAAGATTTGTATGTTTATATGTATGTTAGTTTGCATTCATGTCTGTGCTTCTGTTTGTTGGAAGGGATGCATTCTAAAGTACTGTATTTCAAATCAGTACAACATGACACAGAACAATATTAATGTTATCTCCAAACACAAGAGTACGAAACACAAGTTATTGTATTATAAGTTGTGTTTTACATCCTTTTACTTATTTTGAGAATTCAAAAATAAAATCAACACTTTTACAAATACAACACTGGTTCTGTTGTACAAAACCCAGATGAATACACCTCTGAATAAATTACACAAACAGCCATAACAGGAGTCTCTTTGAACACCGCGATCCAAAGCGTCACATATCTAGCAGTTGTTGGGAGTGCCACATGTGTTGCCTTATAGTACTTCAAGAATAGGAGCGCTGTGTTAGTGTGTGTGTGTGTGTGTTTGTTTACGCATGTGTGCATTTAACTTTGCGTGTGTGTGTGTGCCATGGACAATGTGTGTATGCATGAGTGAGTCTGTGTGTGGGTGTGTGTGTGTTGCTCCATGACTCCATTTAAAGCTCATCCCTCTCCTCTCCCTCACACAGGCAGGATGATCGCTGGCTGTTCATGTAGGGTCTGCAGCCCAGAGTCCACACTGTGTTGAACAGAGTGTCTGCTACCGTCTCACAAGCTGAAGAGAGAGAGAGACAGACAAAGAGAAAGAGGGAGACAGAGAGAGAGAGACAGAGATGTAAAATGTAATGTAAGATGTAAGAGAAAAAGAAGGTGAGGCCTGAGGACGAGCAGCAGTTTGGGCGGCTTCAGAACCTGCTACAGGCCATCGGGTTGGACCTGGGGGTGGAGGAGTTGGGCCAGCTGACAGACAGAACCCAGGAGAGGCTGTATGGGAAGAAGGAGGGTGGAGAGAAGGAGAAGAAGAAGAGAGAGAAGAAACGTTCACCCAGAAGCCATAGTAGCTCTACCTCGTCATCGGGAAGCTCTAGGAGTCCCAGCACTCCTCGCCGCCGGAATTCTTCAGGAAAGGTTTCCGGAGAAAGAGACAGGACTGACAGAGAGAGAGACAGGTTGAATTGTGAGAGAGAGATACCAGGATAGAGGGAGATCTGAGAGAGACAGGGACAGACAGAAAAGCAGGGACAGACAGAGAAGCAGAGATGGGGATAGAGGAAGAGACAGATCTGATCGAGACAAATACAGAGAGAGAGATGGGGACAGGGACAAATCCTGGGAAATCTCAGTCCCACCTTACCCCTACCCCCACCCAGACCCATGCCAGCTCAGGTTACTCCCTCCCGCTGACCCCCCGCCATGGTATCACAGTGGTTCTCTGGCTGAAGCGTATGCATCGCACAGCCGAACAGCCAGACCCAGCGTTCTTATAGAGGTGAACCCAGACCCGTCCCTGAGTGAGGGTATGCAGTCTGGGCTGTCCGCCCCCCGAGGGCTGCAGATGAACGCCCAGAGGTCGAACGTGAACCTCAATAACCTGACTCAAGTAAAAAAGAAATTGAGAGGCAGGGCACAAAAACACATAAGACACGCGCTGAGGAGGAAGCTTTTGCAAGAGCAGAAAGGTGCAGTGGTCAAGGTGGTTTCTCAGATAGCCCCAGAGACAGCTGCAAAGGATTCTGGGTCTGGGACCCCCTTTGAACTTCACCTGCTTTGGGACACTGCCGTGGAATCTGACCCTCAGATGGCAGCAGGCACCGCAAATGATTTTGGGGCCCCGTGTCATACAGCGTCCGCGAAACGACGAAGGGAAAGACGTTACTGGGCGCAGTGGCAAAAAAGAGTGCTCAGGTGGCCCCTCAAGAGGCTGCAAAGGATTCTGGGACGAAGACAGTGCTAAAAGAACTAGAAAGGGAGGAACAAACAGTGATGCCAGTCTGGGAGAAACTGCTGGCTAAAGTGGCGAGTGTGGAACCCCAAATGGTTGCCAAAGTCCCTGGTGACTGCCCTGGACTAGAAACAGAGGCTGCGGCAAGGGAGGAGAAGTCTATGACCGAGGACGAGATGAAGGCCAAACTGAAGAAAAAGGTTTGTGACGTCATCACGTTGTTTAGAATTCACAAGGTTTCTAGTGTTCCGTCTAATATTTTTTCAAGTTCAACTCGAAAATGTTCAACTCGAAGTTCAACTCGAAAATGAGTTCAACTCGAAAATGAAGCAGAGAACGACCGAACCAAAAGAAAACCCACCCGAAAACCCAACTTAACCTCAAATGCTGGATATTGTAAGTAAAACAAAACACAACCTAGAAATAATATACATTTTCCATTTGCAGTTTGTGTTTTCACTGAACTAACTAATGATGTAATCAACTAACAACAATTCAACAATTTCAGTTGTGAAAGTTGCACAATGATTTTCAAATAAGAATATATAACACACACCGTATCTCTTTTTTTGTGTTTTTATCAGATTTTCACAAGGACACCCAGAGCTCATCTTCCACCATGAACCTACTGCCAGCCCATCCAGACCTTGTGGAGATCAGTTGTCTCCATTGTCTTTCGTCAGGTGTGTGGACAGTCATTATATCTGTCGTGAGACAATGGTTACAACTGCACTGATATAAATGCCTCATGGACACAAAATATTATTTTTTTAACAGAAGAGAAACTGTCTAGGGGGGTAGTGGGGATGGAGAGGTCTTTAGGAGGGACAATGAAGATGTAGTCTGAAGAGATAGGTGACATGGGACAATTTCGGGAGATTGAACACCAGACCGGCGGCAGCATTCTGGATGAGCCTGATGGCGGAGGCAGGGAGCCCGGCCAAGAGTCTGTTGCAGTAGTCAAGGCGGGAGATCACAACTGTCTGGACCAAGAGTTGTGTTGCTTCTCTTGTGAGGAATGGACATATCCTTCTGATGTTGCAGAGGAAGAAACTACAGGAGCGTGCTGTCGCTGTGATGTTCGCTGCAAGTGGTTGTCAAGGATCACCCAAGATTCTTGGCTGTCTGGGAGGAGGTCACTGTAGAGTTCTCTACTGTGATGGAGAAGTCTTGGAGAGGGCAGGCTTTCCCAGGGAGGAAGAGCAGCTCAGTCTTGTTAAGGTTGAGCTTGAGGTGGTGGGCTGACATCCAAGCAGAAATGTCTGCAAGACACGCAGAGACACGTGTTGCCACCTGTGAGTCA
This sequence comes from Argentina silus, assembly GCF_951799395.1. NCBI lineage: Eukaryota > Metazoa > Chordata > Actinopteri > Argentiniformes > Argentinidae > Argentina > Argentina silus. The sequence goes on from NC_139676.1 coordinate 6,658,955, forward strand.
GAGGGGGGGAAAGAGAGGATGCGTAACCAGGCCAGCCCAGTACAGCTCAGCTCGGTTCTGCTCTGTAGTGTGAATTAGGGTTATGGCAGCCGTACTACAGTATTGTATTTCACCTGCTGGGGTCAAATAGTTCTAGATTTGTAACAGTTCTACTTCCACTATGCTTCAAGAGTAGTTGAATATGTTCCTCTCTTTAGATTTGTAACAGAATTGATACTACCATAGGAGTCTTCAAGCCATAAGTGTTAAAATCCCAGAAAACTGAAGCCACGCCCCTTTACTGGGGTACGGAAGTCAAGTTTCCCCATTGACCACCACTACAAATAGCTTACCGTTGGCCACTTTCAACATTTGCTGCCTCATAGTTAAAAAGATGATTGTACCCCAGTGGAAAACGCTTTGGAAAACGCACTTTCGTACCTCAGTAGAGAGCTGTGAAACGTTTGAGGCTCAATCCTGGTCCTGGAGGGCTGCAATGGGTCCAGGTTTTTGTCGCAGCCTAGTGCAGATCCATTACACCTGATTGAACTAATCAACTGATCATCCAAGCCGTTCGTTACAATATCATATCATATCATATTTGGTATAGTCGTGCACCAAAAGGGTTTGTTCCACCAGTGGGGCGCCAGGATAGTGAAAAGCCGTGATCGAGTAGCGCGACTGCTGCATCCACGTTCTTATATCCTAATTATGAAATGGTATTGCCTCAGAATAATGGGCTGTACAGAACCTGGGCTGTTAACCGTCTACTTCCTACCGTTTCCCCTGCTGCAGTTTAATACTGTGCTCTGTAAATAATCTACAAATCACAACGCATATAAAAATGATTAACGACGGCTCTATTCTTATATGAGTGCCAGTTGGTGTGGTTGCAGGAATTTATAGATGAGGACAATTCATCCAAAGGAGATATTTCAATAAAGTGGCTTGAATAGCCATTCAGATCCTATCATGTAATATGCATAGTGTAGTATAACGTTTTATGTTTAGCAAGGAGGATCTAATACATCTAATACAACTTGTCCTTGGTATGCAGGGTGGTTATTTGTTCAAGCATTAAACGTTACACCATGGCAGTACAAGATATCAATACAATTATTTTTTTTAAAAACCATAAACGTCGAAACCCTCTTCTGAAGCTCTGATTGGCATTCTCATGTGGCGATGCAGGTCGGGGGAGGGCCAGACTTTCGACAAATCTCCCCAAATTCTCCCATGTCACCCCCTCCTTCGTACCCTTCACTGGCTCCCATCGATAATCACACACTATGTTCATAACATGGGACCTGTTTAAATTCTACTGAAACATTATTCCATGAAGAAACCACAGATTTGATGTTGTAATGCAAGTCAGTCAGTGTAAGTAATGCACTTAGTCATGTGTTCAGTTGTTTAGACCATTGAAGTCACATTAGATCAGTGTTTTTTTGAGAAAGAAAGGTAGGGAGGATGCAATTTAATGGCATTTAAACAGATCATACCTTTCCAGTATGTACACTTCCTAAGTGTGGCATGGTTCATGCTCAACAGATGTTGGTTGATTGGGTGAGGCAAACTCATCCCTATCTGTGCACGTGCTTACCCCTTGTGCCCTATCTCTGCAGGTGTATACTCTCTACTCACACTCGCGAATACCACAGTAGAACAGACCACAAAAATCAACACAAAGAAATACACAGAAACCATGCAACTGTGAGGGGAATTCATCTGTTTGTGTGTTTGAGAGAGGGTGGGTTTGTCACATCACCACAAGTGTTAGCTAGTTACTGCAGGCTGGAAACGGTGTGTGTGGGTTTGCGATGTTGACACTGGACTGGTAGATCTCGGGAGGTTGGCGACTTGAAAAGTAGGTCAAAAAAGAAAAAAGTAGGGTCAAAAAAGGTTGGGCACCCCTGCCCTACAACGTACAAAGCGCTAGTAGCAAAGGGAGATAGGAATGGAATCTGTTCAGGAGCTTTTGTTGACCATTCTGGAGGAGCTGAAGGCAAACCAACTGGAGACTTTCAAGAGTTATCTGACTTGGAACAAAGTCCCTACCATTTCAAGGTGCGAGCTTGAAAACGCTACGATATTAAAATTAGCGGACCAGCTTGTGCAGCACTACTGCGAAGATGCGGCTGTGGAGACCACTTTGAAGATCCTGAAGAAGATGTACCTGAACAGTCTCGCTGACAAATTAGATAATAACTACAGAAGGGGTAAGAAGTGTGTGGAGATGTAGTGTAACGACCCTGTGTAAGGCCCGTTAGCAGCTCCGCCAAGTGAGTTAACTCTCTTGGTGTTGTGGCTAGCGCGGCCGGTTTGTAAGCGGAAGGTTGCGAGTTCGATACCCGCTTAAGGCAAGCTGCTCTGCCCCGCCGTTCGTTACAATATCATATCATATCATATTTGGTATAGTCGTGCACCAAAAGGGTTTGTTCCACCAGTGGGGCGCCAGGATAGTGAAAAGCCGTGATCGAGTAGCGCGACTGCTGCATCCACGTTCTTATATCCTAATTATGAAATGGTATTGCCTCAGAATAATGGGCTGTACAGAACCTGGGCTGTTAACCGTCTACTTCCTACCGTTTCCCCTGCTGCAGTTTAATACTGTGCTCTGTAAATAATCTACAAATCACAACGCATATAAAAATGATTAACGACGGCTCTATTCTTATATGAGTGCCAGTTGGTGTGGTTGCAGGAATTTATAGATGAGGACAATTCATCCAAAGGAGATATTTCAATAAAGTGGCTTGAATAGCCATTCAGATCCTATCATGTAATATGCATAGTGTAGTATAACGTTTTATGTTTAGCAAGGAGGATCTAATACATCTAATACAACTTGTCCTTGGTATGCAGGGTGGTTATTTGTTCAAGCATTAAACGTTACACCATGGCAGTACAAGATATCAATACAATTATTTTTTTTAAAAACCATAAACGTCGAAACCCTCTTCTGAAGCTCTGATTGGCATTCTCATGTGGCGATGCAGGTCGGGGGAGGGCCAGACTTTCGACAAATCTCCCCAAATTCTCCCATGTCACCCCCTCCTTCGTACCCTTCACTGGCTCCCATCGATAATCACACACTATGTTCATAACATGGGACCTGTTTAAATTCTACTGAAACATTATTCCATGAAGAAACCACAGATTTGATGTTGTAATGCAAGTCAGTCAGTGTAAGTAATGCACTTAGTCATGTGTTCAGTTGTTTAGACCATTGAAGTCACATTAGATCAGTGTTTTTTTGAGAAAGAAAGGTAGGGAGGATGCAATTTAATGGCATTTAAACAGATCATACCTTTCCAGTATGTACACTTCCTAAGTGTGGCATGGTTCATGCTCAACAGATGTTGGTTGATTGGGTGAGGCAAACTCATCCCTATCTGTGCACGTGCTTACCCCTTGTGCCCTATCTCTGCAGGTGTATACTCTCTACTCACACTCGCGAATACCACAGTAGAACAGACCACAAAAATCAACACAAAGAAATACACAGAAACCATGCAACTGTGAGGGGAATTCATCTGTTTGTGTGTTTGAGAGAGGGTGGGTTTGTCACATCACCACAAGTGTTAGCTAGTTACTGCAGGCTGGAAACGGTGTGTGTGGGTTTGCGATGTTGACACTGGACTGGTAGATCTCGGGAGGTTGGCGACTTGAAAAGTAGGTCAAAAAAGAAAAAAGTAGGGTCAAAAAAGGTTGGGCACCCCTGCCCTACAACGTACAAAGCGCTAGTAGCAAAGGGAGATAGGAATGGAATCTGTTCAGGAGCTTTTGTTGACCATTCTGGAGGAGCTGAAGGCAAACCAACTGGAGACTTTCAAGAGTTATCTGACTTGGAACAAAGTCCCTACCATTTCAAGGTGCGAGCTTGAAAATGCTACGATATTAAAATTAGCGGACCAGCTTGTGCAGCACTACTGCGAAGATGCGGCTGTGGAGATCACTTTGACAGCTGACAACTGGCTTTAACAGCTGGTGTCGCGGTTTCTTCTGCTGGAAACACAGAGCCGCAAACAAACATGAAATTACGTCATGTGTATGTCCCTTTCATGTTGCTGTCAGTGCGAGGTTTCTTCCGCTGGAAACACAGCTGCAAGAAAACATGCAATGGCATAATTTGTATTGCAGGGCTAACTTGAAAAAGAGACTGGTCTCAATGTGACTCCCTTTTAAAATAAAATTGGTAGCAACGGCAAAACCTTATTGATGGCTAACTAACATATCATATTGTCTTCATTCATTATAATGAAAGTTTACATTTACATTTATGGCATTTAGCAGACGCCTTTATCCAAAGCGACTTACAACAAATACATTCGTTTAAGTAAGTGAATCATCTATCCATCAGTCATCATAAGAAAAAGTAATCAATGCTCAGACCAGGGGCCAGGGGCCATAGGCAGTCACAATGCTTGAAGTATTAACATGAATGATCTGTTCAAGAGCTTTTGTTGACCATTCTGGGGGCTCTGAAGGCAAACCAGCAGGAGACTTTCAAGGGTTATCTGACTTGGGACCAATTCCCTACCATTTCAAGGTGCAAGCTTGAAAATGCTATAATATTAAACTTAGCGGACTACTGCAAAGATGCAGCTGTGGAGATCACATTGAAGATCCTGAAGAAGATGCACCTGAACAGTGTCGCTGATAAATTAGATAATAACTACAGAAGAGGTAATTAGTGTGTGGCGATTTATTGTAACATATGAGCTTGTGATTTATCACGTCCACGTCCCCCCCCTTTTCTCTCTGTCTTTCTCTCCCTGAAGGGATAGGTGAAGCCAACACGTCACAGAAGCGAACATGGGAAAAGAGGGACGATCACTCTGGCATGTGAGTGGAGATTGAGTAGCCTATGATAAAGCTATACTTACGGTGCCTTTTGTATTTCATAATTTCCATGAACTGATTGATATGAATTGGACTGAAGTGAATACATGTGTACAACAATGTAAATACAACAATGTGTGTGACTGTTTCAGGTCGGTCCAGCCTTATGAGAAGCGGCCTTGTGTGCATGCAAAGATCTCTCAGCATGAGGACGAGGAAGAGGTACAACTCGTCGCCATTTCTTTACTGTAGGCTAAAATGCAATGTATGTGTGTGTGTGTGTTTGTGTGTACTACATTGCCTAATACTATATGCGTATCAAATAATAAGGCCAGTGTAAAAATGCAGGACTCAACATCAGCTTTGTTTAGAAATTGCATTATTACATTACCTCACAGAATTAACTTCCATACTAATTGATGTCATGAAATAAACCATGTTTGTTGTTCAGGTACCTACAGATACGCCTGCTGATTTCCTGCTAAATGGCACTCTGAAGGAGCTGTCCCCGGCAATGTTGGAGAAGTTCCGTTGGTGCTTGACTAAGGGTCATTGGGACTTTCCTCCCATCTCAAAGAGGAAACTGAGGAAAGCCAGCAGACAGGCCACAGTGGAGAAGATGCTGGACCGATACGGCCCCGAGAACGCTGTGAAGATCACAGTGAAGATCCTGGTTGGGATGGACCTGAAGGACCTCGCCTGCAAGTTAGAGTCTAACTACAGAGGAGGTAATGAATTAGCTAGACATTTTGAATGTGATGGATCTTATGGTGTATGTGTTAACCACTACAAAGGGGAAGTGGAAACCCTGTGGCTTTTTTACGTGTGGGTTAGGGTTACATTTTAAGAGCACTTGAATTACATTGCTGTGTGTGTGTGTCTGTGTGTGTGTGTGTGTGTGTGTGTGTGTGTGTGTGTGTGTGTGTGTGTGTGTGTGTGCGTCTCTCTTCCTTAGCAGGAGGGATCGTGGAGATGGACAGGAGGACAGCCGTTTCCTACACAAGTGGAGAATCTTCTGTCTCTCTCCATCCTTCCACCCCAGCTTAGAATGGGGTCTGAGATGTCGTTGTTTGTGTATATATTAGACATGGAGATATGGTACTGATGCGGGGCATGTGGTGTAATACTCAATCCCAACACAAGGCGAAGACCTAGTCTCACTACCCCTATCCATTTAACAATCGGCTTCATGTGATAGAGCATTAAATACATCTTCCATGTAAAAACTCATAGTAATACTTTACTGATGATTTTTGTCCTTAACCTGGCTGTTATCGATTCACCAAGAAGTATTTAGTTCCCGTACTTAGATATTAGTATTACCAGGTGGGCATTCATCGTGGATACATGTTTTAACCACTTTACTTAAACACACACACCGATTCAACTGTATGCTCTGGATTGCTGGCGTTGTTGTTTGTTGCACGTTTAATCTCTGATCTATTGGCTGTATTTCAACGTCTCAGGGAGATCAATCTATTCCGTATGACTCAGGGAATGTATGTATGCATGTATGTATTTCACTAGTGTTGATTTTGCATTTGGTATGATCTGTGTTTTTTTATTGTTCAGGATAGTATAAAATAGGTGCATTAAGTCGATCAGGACTCCTGTGTATGTATGTATGTTCAGCACATGTAATAAGCATTGCATTTTATAACAATTTGTGTAATTGTAGCGGATACAGGGTCATTCAATCAGACTGGCCTAACATTTTAATTTATAAATAAATTACTACTTAAAACAAAGAAAAGCCTGCTTCTTGTATGTGCACCCAACTGCCTTTATGTTGACCTTCAGTGTATGTTCAGTTGTTATTGTTTAATGTGCTCCTTGAAATTAGAACATTTTGTGACTCTGCAACTCACGTTCCTCTGAGAATTCAGAGTTTCCCACTCAGTCTGAGCCATCTCTATACTGAGCTAAAGTATTTACTCCTAACTAGAGTGAGTGGAATGACACATTCCATTGATGTACAGTACATTTTTGCATATATTGATATTTTCTCTGATTCAGTGATGTTGAATTAACAAAATTCTTTCATAAACAGGGCCAAGATGTGTATGTTTATATGTATGTTAGTTTGCATTCATGTCTGTGCTTCTGTTTGTTGGAAGGGATGCATTCTAAAGTACTGTATTTCAAATCAGTACAACATGACACAGAACAATATTAATGTTATCTCCAAACACAAGAGTACGAAACACAAGTTATTGTATTATAAGTTGTGTTTTACATCCTTTTACTTATTTTGAGAATTCAAAAATAAAATCAACACTTTTACAAATACAACACTGGTTCTGTTGTACAAAACCCAGATGAATACACCTCTGAATAAATTACACAAACAGCCATAACAGGAGTCTCTTTGAACACCGCGATCCAAAGCGTCACATATCTAGCAGTTGTTGGGAGTGCCACATGTGTTGCCTTATAGTACTTCAAGAATAGGAGCGCTGTGTTAGTGTGTGTGTGTGTGTGTGTGTGTTTGTGTGTGTGTGTGTGTGTGTGTGTTTGTTTAGGCATGTGTGCATTTAACTTTGCGTGTGTGTGTGTGCCATGGACAATGTGTGTATGCGTGAGTGAGTCTGTGTGTGTGTGTGTGTGTGTGTGTGTGTGTGTGTGTTGCTCCATGACTCCATTCAAAGCTCATCCCTCTCCTCTCCCTCACACAGGCAGGATGATCGCTGGCTGTTCATGTAGGGTCTGCAGCCCAGAGTCCACACTGTGTTGAACAGAGTGTCTGCTACCGTCTCACAAGCTGAAGAGAGAGAGAGACAGACAAAGAGAAAGAGGGAGACAGAGAGAGAGAGAGAGAGAGAGAGACAGAGATGTTTAGGGATAAAGGTTGGGTTCAGAAGTATTTCTTTACTATACATAGGGGTATTACTATCATGTAAACATAGGGAAATGTCGGGATAGGAGTAAGTATTAAAAAGAGATGTATTGATGTGTATCATTTCAGATATGATTTAGTGAGACTGCAGATCGGCCTATGTGGTCAAACAAGCAGATCATTATCAATGTTCTAAATACAGGTTTCACAGACTTCCATCTTAAAAGTGACTCAAGAACTACAAAGATGAGTCAAGGGGTAGTCAATCTGTGCCTTTGAAACCGGCCTATCAAAGCACACACTGTTCCAGCTGTACTGACCTTCGACCTTTGACACAAAGCCCAGGCTCTTCTTCAGGTCGGAGCAGATGCTGTGGAGACACCAGCGGAACTTGGAGTCGCAGCGGTACTTGTTGGAGCCGCAGGTGTCGTAACACATGTCCAGCTGGTTACAACACTTAGTCATGGCAGGGATGCCCAGATCCACCTGGAACAGAACAGGGCAACGGTGAAGGTAAATGGGGGAGTGTGTGTGTGTGTGTGGGGGGGGGGGGGATTTATTTAGTCCTTAATCTATAACCCTGAACTTGTGTGACTATTATGAAATGAATAAACAAATCCCAAGTGGCCCTTCATTCTTGTGTGCGTGCGCATGTGCTCACGTGTGTGTGTGTGGTGTGTGTGTGTATGTCTACAGATACTTACTGAATTGGGTACAGGTAGGCCCAGGAAGTAGGAGCTGCATCCATTGGGTTCAGGCATCTGGTAGTCGGGGCGAGGGATAGGGGCTTTACCTGAGAATAGAATAGATTAGAATAGAAAGAAGTTCTTTATTTGTCCCAATGATTTGTCTGCTCACACACACATACACACACTTACACACACACACACACACTTGAGAGGAGCACAGGGTTGCCCAGGGAGGGAGCAGGGGCTTGTGTGGTAAATAGCTCTATCTATCTGTGTGTGTGATCTTCTGTTACCGTCAAGGTCAGTAGGGTCTGTAAATGTTCATTCATTGTATTTAAACTCATGAGCTCAACATGGGAGGCTGAATATAAAGGTCATAAAGGGAACTGAACAGTAATGACACAATCATCATCAATACTACTCAACCCAGCCAAAGAAAAACGTTGATTGTGTAAGACAACATAACCCAGCAGGAGATTAGCAGGTAAACAGTGATATCATTACTGAGCATGTGGCAAGTCCATGGTCGACAACAACAGCACAGATAAAGGCTTATGTGAATTTACTGTTGACGGGTGTTTCACACTCCCCCCTATTCAAACCTATCAGTGGTCAGTTGTCAAGATTGCGGTATAATGTAAATGTGGTCAATATACAAATACAGGTAGATTAAAGTCACCCTAGACATGAATGTCATATCTCTACCAGGGGAGGCTGGTGGAGGTAGAAATCGGAGGATGGGCTCATTGTAATGCATGGAATGGAATAGGGAATGGTATCAAACACACAAGGAACACTATCAAACACATTCCTTATTCCATTCCATGCATTCCAGTGAGTCAGCATTCTGATTTCTACCTCCACCAGCCTCCACTGACATCAACTGAATCTCTACTCTACTCTCTGCTTGGTCTACTGTGCCTGAGACTGTTTTCACACGTGTTTGATACCATTCCTCATTCCATGCATTACAATGAGCCTGTCCTCCGATTTCTATCTCCACCAGCCTCGCCTGTTTTACACGTCACCTCATGAAACCTCTCCCACCCATCTATCTCGACAGTATCTCCCGTCCTCCGGCTCATAGTCCACTTCCAAGCCCTCAGTGGTCACAGGTAACAAATGACAAAGGTTATTATTACTGCAATGTCAGAGGAACTAACTAACTCTCTCCTACTCAGTGTTCTTCTACTATGGTGTTCTTGGGTTTTAACACATCGGACAGTGGTATATGTCTAGAATACTGTATGTAGATATTAGATTTGACTGTAGACCGGTAGAGGTTGGTGGAGGTCGAAAGGACAGGGTCATTATACTGATGGACAGTGAGAAATAAATTAACTGTACTGTGCACCATCTTCCCTAGTACAGAATGAATCACCTATAATGTAACCTATCATTACATCCAATACATCCAAACCATTTCTACTTGGGAACCTCAAATCTTATACTGTAGTACAATATCTATTTCAACACAGTCATAGTTCCAATATTCATAAACATAAATTTGTTGTGTTTGTCATGTAAAGATGATGTAAACTATGTATAGTATGATGAATACACCAATGAAAATGTGCTAAAAACAAAAACAATAAACCTACCATATCGACAGCGGTACTGACACACTCCATCACGTCCCCCCATAAGCTCCAGCATGGAGTCAAAGTATCCGTTGACAGCCTCGAAGCTTCCCCGGAGGGAATCGATTCCCCAGTCTCCGTCCTCCCCCTGGGCCTGCGAGGGGTCGGCCTCAGGGGCCTGGCTGGGGGCCGGTGGGGGGTCCTCAGGGTCCTGGGAGAGGGTCCCATGGATGGAGCTTAGGCCCAGGAGCAAGAGGAGGATGAGCGGGGTCCTGTGTGGCATGGTGTGGGTTGGAGGAGGGCTAAAGGGATGTAGGGACACAGCAGTGTGGATCTTCAGAGTTCAGTTGAGGGGAATGAGAGAAGCACAAAACACACAGACTCTCTCTCTCTCTCTCTCTCTCTCTCTCTCTCTCTCTCACGTTCGCTTGCTCTCTCTCTCACTCTCTGTCTGTCTCTCTCTACCTACCTATC